>NC_066851.1:21986411-22215375 GCF_001640805.2 Lates calcarifer | reverse complement strand
TTGGTTCACCTTAGGTTAGATGATAACAGAGTGAATAATATGGGCCCCAGAGTTTTCAGGCCACAGAACTCAGCTGAACTGTCAGTTGAAAATATCATTGCTTTCTTGAATGACAAGCTATTGAGTAAGGTTGTTGTTAGGCTAGGCTAACTGGAGGGCAGGACTTTTACATAAAAATGAATGTCTGTTACATTCAAGCGCTTGATGCAAAACAGTGCAAACAAGCCTATCAGAGCAAGGTAAATCTCTCTAAATTTCAGCCAGTAATGACTGGTTTGCCGGAGCTGAAGAGCAGAGCATCTGTAGCAAAAAGAAACTCGGCATTCAGAGGAAGGATAACAGTCTTGAAAAGAAAATGATTGACGAGGATGAACAAGTCAAAAGCATGTATCAACAGTATTTGTGTAATTACTCTCACTGCCAGAGGGGGAAGACTCAAGATCAGTACTGCAGGTTTAAGTAAATCAGACTTAAGTAAATTTCAGTTTTGTATGTAGACTGCGATCTGGAAGTTCTGGTTGTAAGAGAAGTTTGGATTTTCCTTAAAGTCAGCATCTAGTGGCCATGAGAGGAAGTGCATCTCACTAACTGTTGTGTTTCACCTTCAACTGCAGTGAGGACATGAAGCGCCTGCTGCAATGGAAAGGTCTTTCTAAGCGGGAGGTTCAAGAGGTGCTGGACGCCCTTCCTCCTGACCTTCAACCTACACCCGATCCTGACATTCAACTCCGGAGTGGCAGATCCTGGTGCTGCTGTTTCACCTGTTTTCTACCTGCTGGTGAAGACTGAGGTGCTCTACAGACGATCAACGTCAACAAGCACAAGAGGACAGAGCTGGTCAGCAGTCCTGTTAGAACTCAGTCCGTTACTGATTTCACTCCTCAGATCTGATCTTTAGACGCAGATAAAGAGTAGCAGACATGTTACAGTAGCCGCATGAGAGATTAAGTTGACTGTGCACAAGGCTGCCTATGTATGAGTTAGCCTGAATGTCACTGATTTCCTTTCAAGTGCTGCTGTTATTACAGGAAAGGCAAACATGACTTTTTTTTTTTTTATCTTGTTTGTCAAATTTCCATTTTTAAATGTAAACAGAAATCAGTATCTATTGATGGGATTTTTATTTGTCACTGTGGCAAAAAGTTACATGAAAAAACAAACTATACTTTTATATACGTTTTACAGGGTGTTAAAGTTGTTTACATATGTGCGTTTTTTAATATTTAGGTGGATTTTGGTTGATTGCACAGCGTTTCTGGATGTTTGCATACCGTTAACAGTAAATTTGTTTTTGTGCAAAGGCAAAGTGATATTTTAGTTGAACTTACTTAACTTGTTGAACTTTAGCTGAAGATCACAAAATGCAAACAAGCACAAGTAATTCAAAAAGGATGAACTTTTTTTTTGCTATATGTTCAGAAAGTTACCGATCTTTTGTTCTCAAACCCTCAAATTTTAGGTTTACTTACTTTCACTTATGTACTGTAGGTACCAGAAGTACAAAAGAATTTCAACTTAAAGGTATACATTTAGTTACAGTTGCAGATGCACTGTTTTTTACATCATGTATTTATTTTAATATTATTTATTACATTTAATTTATTTATATATATATATATGAAATTACATGTCATCTACAAATATTCACTAGGCCTCTATCAAATCAAAACATTACTGTTAACAAACATCTCTGAATTGCACTTGAACTTGTATTATACTTGAATTTTTCTTTAGGAGATGAGGTGTCTACATAAAATCAGTGTAAAGATCAAGATTTACTTTTTACAAATGGGATACTTCTTGGGTTAGATGTACTGTACTGGTTTGCTGCTTTCTGTCTCAAGATACTGAATATGTTTTTAATGTTCTATGTCTATGGTGATTCTTTTTGTGAGGAGTTTATGGGGACGCCAAAAAAATGCACTTTTTTTTATTCTGTTATTCAGACTCCTGAATAAACTTCACAGTGACATTATAAAAATGTGTTTTTAGCTGTGTATTCGGTGTGCCAACTGTAAACACCACTAGATAGAAACTAACATCTTACTAAAATAGTCTGCTCCACTAACACCAAATCAATTTAAGTACGGCTTCACAGAACAGATCTGATAACAGTGGGTGGTGATCTGGGGTTTGGGACCTCTGAGGGAGTCCCAAGATAAATCTGAGGGATATTGTTTGGGATATTAGCATGCTAACATTTGCTAATTAGCAAGAACAGCAGAGGTTGATGAGAGTACCATTACTATTAGTTTTCAACTTCTGAAACTGGGCAAAGTTTTTTTCTGCATCGGTTTGTTGTTTCTTGAAGATTCATCTCTTCAAAGAGCACCTCTTCTGCTGAACCTCTAACACCCTAACATGCTGAAATAACAATTACAATACATTTGTGGTGCACTCCTATCATTTATTTGCTTGCCTTTTAGATTTAGCACTTAGTTCTTACTTCAACCTACTGAACTGAAGCTTTAGTATTGTCCCTCACTTGTAAGTTGCTTTGGATAATAGTATCTGGCAAATTAGTAAATGTATGTTGGGATTGATGGAATATTTTAAGTTGTGTAATGATCAGCTCTCTCTCTATGTGTGTCTGTGGAGAAAGTGGGAAAGATCACTGATAATGTTGTCTCCTGCCAGAACTCTTTTTATTTCTGCAGAGGAATTTAAACCCTCACTATATCAGACACCCACACAAACATGTGCCATGTGACAACATGTAGTGAGGTGAATCCATATGATTGCTTGGTTTTGGTTTAAACACAATAAATATGACTTGGTGATGGTGAAGGGCTTGTGTTGAATAAAATACCAAATTGTTAAGGTACATAAATCTTTTTCATATTTGCATTGTCTCAGACTGTCTTTTTTTTTTCCTAACATGTGCCTGCAAAAGTAGTGCGTGCAAACAAACACATTTTCATTGGAAAGCACCTTTCTACTCATGACTCACTGAAATGGCATGCTTTCTTTTTGATTGCACAGACAACTGCGGGCCTGCTTTTTTATCAGATTGCCACCAAAGGAGGGAAATGTGCAGTGTGTAAGAATAAAAGCAAAAAATTAAAAAGCTTAAATGCTGCTCAGGTTTGACCTAAAGGATCGTACCAGTTGTTTTACATGTTTAAACTCATTTGCACTTTCCGATGCAACAAGCTGTAAGCGCCACACTGAGGTGTTATTACAATATAAAGTTGTTGTGATGATTGACATTGAGAAACATTATCATTGATTTTGAGTCATGTTTCTGGCCACCTGATATGTGCAAGTAAAATAATCACTCTCCTTTCATCCATCCATTATGTATACCACTTATCCTATATCCAATCCCAGTTGACATTGGGAGAGAGGCGGGGCACACCCTGAACAGATCACCAGTCTATCACATGTATATAGACAAACTCATTCACACACCTACAGACAACTTAGAGTCACCTGTAGGCATTGCATTCATTAAACCACTAAACCTTGATGATGAAAAGGATTAGGAACGTCGTTCAAAATAAGGAAGAAGACAACAGGAGGACTCCTTTACTAAAGCGGAACAGAAACTATGGTGGTAAGAATCTGTTATTATTATGGGTGTGACTTGTGGTTATTATTGGTTGTGGATTTTTAATATATAGGTCTTAAATTCAACTATATGCAAAGATCACTCAGGATTTTTGATTAATCGTAATTCAGCATGAAATGAGGCCATCGAACCATCAATCGAAGTAGGTTAAATAGACTGCTGCTGCTGCACTTTCACTTTCCTTAAACCACATCTATTGAAGTGTTTCAAGATAACATTTTTAAAATAGACACAGAGGAGCAGATATACGAAGGGTGATGGTTAAGTTCATAGTCTAAGGGAGAAGGAGATGAGTTAAATAGCTCTTGATATCTGCACATGCAGTTCAGTTCTACAGAAAATTTGAAGTTAATGCCTTTGTGGTTTTTCTGGTTTTACTGTCACAGCAGTGATGATCATCACTGTCAAAATGGCAACTGCTGAGCTCCCTCTTCACCTTGGGGAAGAGGAATTAGCCAGATCAGTTAACAGGGCAGGTCCAGATTTGGTGGATACCTGCATAAAGACCAGTGCTTTTACATCTGGCACATAAAGAGGCAGTTGAAAGACAGTGTGGTAGAACACAAATATGCTATAAAACCTAATAATATAAATTACCTTACGAAACCACTTCCATAGTTGTGATAACAGAAATGACAGCCTTTTCAAAGTGGAGGGTACTGAGTTTGTGGAGCAGCCTATAAAAGGGATTGATAGTCTAAATAAATCACTTGAGAGAGAGACTTATTGGATCTTCAAGGTCTTCATGAGGAAATAGATTCTTGATTTGTAGTTGATTTGGTTTACTCCTGTCATTGATGCTGATGTTATTGTATTTGCTGTACTGTTACAATTATTACTGTGACTATTTATTTATCTATTTATCTACTTACTATATAGTCTACTTGTTGTGTATTTATTGATATGCCGGTTTAGCCTCCCTTGCCATTAATTGTCTATAGAAGGAAACATGATATTTCTTCTCTTGTTTACTCCTCTTTCAATCACAACCTGAGGAAGACTTAGAGCATGTCAGAACTGGTCTGCATTTTCCTTGTTTTTTTGAGATTGTTTACTTACAGCTCAAGCCTTGGTCTCAAGCCAGTCCTGACCTCAAGGCCATAGTTACTGTGTAATATGTATATGTGTACGTGTGTGTGGGGGTTATTGTCAGCACAACACTTATATTATTAGGGCATGACCAGTCACAAAACAGAACTGTGACTTGCATATATTCTTTGTATTTTATATTTGCAGTGCTCTAAACTTAAAATTTCCTCTCTTATAGGATATGACCAGGTGGATAATGACTGTGGCATGCCCTTAGCTCAGAACACCTACAGGGAACTTGCTGAACTCCTGAGAGTGGCCCCTGATGCCACCTCCAACACCTCTAGGGATGTCAGGGGCCTCATACAGAGATCTGTGTCCAAGCACTTACCGAAGCCACCAACACATCTGGACCAGAACCTTAACCAGCACCTAGAACATGTGAAGGACGTTATGTTCCATGAGCTTTTGAGGCTGCGTCCTGTGTTGGAGCATAAGGAGTTGATGGAATTTCTGATTGATTGTTACCATCGTCAGACATTTGACCACCTCCATAGTCTGCTCCAGAACGCCACCTCCACCCAGAACTGCTTTGTGCTGATGAACTGGGTCCTACATAAATACCAGAGGTATCCACCTGCATTTTTATCTGCTGTAACTTCCTTCACTTATTTTAATTTTATCAAGCGTGTTTACATGTGTACCAATTCACTGTGAGGTGGAAGTAACGTAAACACTGATATACTGTAGTTCAGAGTTTGTGTATCTGATAATCTGACACTCACTGTAAATGTTCTTACACACTTTAATGCCAAAAATAATGTAAGAAATTTGATTCTTGTCTTGTACAAAAATACTGGCAGCCTAACTAAATACTTAGCTGTGATAAACAACTGATTAAGACAAAGACATAAAAAGAGTACCTAATTTAGTTACCAGTGTTTCCCCTACCATTTTGGGAGCTGATGAATAATCATCGAAGAGAGAGTTTTCTGATGTAACTACCAGCCAGATCAGCCCTGGGAGTTTAGATGAATTAGCAGACATTGTCCACACACAGTAGTTTGCTACCAATTTGTCCACATTAGCAGGCAAACTAATGTTAGAAAGCACTACTCAGCTAAAACCACAATATCACTATAAATTTCACAGGCTTTGCAGTAATGTTAGCTTACCTGTTCAATGCCAGCTCTGGATCGACTCTGATCCCCAAAGTCGAATGATGGTCCCCCGTGAATCAAATGTCCCACCGATATTGACCCTAGTTTTCCCCTGAAACAGAGAGATAAAGAGAGATAAAGTTTTCTGTTTTTTGTTCTTGTGTGGAGTTTGTGTTGGAGTATTTCTTGTACTGGGGGCCGGTCGTTTTGTAACGGTGATGGACTCCATTTCAAAGCTAACGACAGTACACTGCCAGTGCCGGAGCAAGGCAGAAGAAAGGCTTTTATCATCATTGTGTTGTTGCCAAAATTTGGTTTAATCACACTCAGATATTTACAATCTACCTTGCACTTCCTTCCACTATCCCACATAACTCTTTCATTATACACACGTGAAACATGCTGCCTGGCTCTGACGTTTGTATTTGTGGTATTTTCCTAGTGAAGAGCTGCTTGGTAACCCCGACCTTCAAGAAATGGATCTCATTAATCAAGTTGATCATTTACTGGTCAGTGAATGGGAGGAAAAAGCCAAGGTCAAACTGCTGGAAAATGTGCAGGTAAGAAAATAAACACTTGCATTGTTGGGGCGTCTTCATGCTTCAAAGGTCATAAGGAAATACATGCAAGGCAGAGTGCAAGGTCAAAGGGTGTGTTTGTTATGTCCTGGTGCACGTTTTTTGTACTTTATTTGATGTTTCTTTGATGTTTCTATTACAAATGCAGCTCACTGTGTGTCTCTTTGTCTCCTGTTGTCCACAGATAGAGGTCAGACAATCCCTGGTAAAAATCCTGCAGATTGAGATAGGCCAAGAGTGTTGTGACCGTGAGGAAGCTTACGTTAGACTTTATGTGGACACTATTCAGGTACTTAGTAAACCATTAGTTATGAATTATACGCTATTCATCTACTTTTGTTTGCTGTCCAGTTGTGAAATTACATTTTAATAAACTACCCTGCATCACTGCTTGTTTCTGTTTCAGTGTATTGATGCCATGCACAATGAAATGAAAAAAATCAGCTCTGACCTGTCTGATGAAGTGCAAGACGTTTGTTTCCAAGAGCTGCTGATATTTGTAAGGAGGTGAGAGTCTATTTTTAGATTTTCAGACCAGATATTAAAAAATAACTTTAGTTTAGTTTGATAATTTGATTTAAGCTCTTAATTTTGCCCTTGAAATGAAATGAACATAAATATCACCAGTTAAACTCAAAATGTTGGATTATTTAGACTGCACATTCTCTGTGGTTTGTAGGTACACCACTGAGCAGACTGAGGCTCTTGGAAAAAAAGCAGAAATGGATGAACCAGAAACAATACATTTCCTCAAGACTCTGAAAACGTGTAAAGAACTCAAGTAAGTGTTTGAGTACTTACAATTCAGCTATGTTGTTGTATTTTATCAGAAAACAAGGTTTATATGGTTTATTTCCTCTCAGGCGGTATGTCCAGACAACAGGAAAAAAAAATCACCTTCTCATGGAAATGGTGGAAATGCTTGAAAACATGGAGGCTTCTACTTTGAATCTTCTGATGGACATTGTAACTGACATTGCAGAGGTAGCTGTTCAATTTAATCACAAATATACTTTTGCATGCATGGTGAATTACATGCATATATTCCTGTTTTTTTCAGAGCCACCTGAAAAAGTACTTCAAATCCGACAGGAGGAGGTTCTGCTTGTGTTCTGATATAGAGCAGTATTTCCCCAAGCTGCCTTATGCTTTTGATGAACAACAGGTAAGGATGCATTTATTGTAGCCTTTGCCCTTTTATTTGTGTTAAAACAGTTTTGTGTCCATCTGGTTGCTGTTTTTTGAAAATTTAACTCTCTCTCTGTCTGCCTTTTTGTCTCTCAGAGAGTGATGGATGAGGCCTATAAGGTCATCGTTGGTTTGTACTTCAAACATCTCATCCAAAGCAACCAGAAGAAACTGAAGAAGTGCTGGCCTGACATTGGAGAAACAGTCACTGAAGATGCTGAGCTTCTTCACAACACTATCTCAGACCTGGTGAGATCAACGTTTTGGTCTTAACAACTGGAAACAGACTGATTGTTCCTATGTACTGTGAATGACATTTAAACATGGTAAAAAAAACAACTTAATATCAACAGAAATTCCTGACCTATGTTCTGTTGTATCAGGCTCCTGGTGTCCAAAACCACAACTGCATCCTGCAGTACGTCACAAAAATATTGGAGTGCAACAGCATTGATGCACATAAGATTGAAGCTGCAAAAATGCTGAAGGAATGTGACAGAAAGAGGTAAACTATGACAGATGTTTCTTATACACATCAGTGTCCAATATTTAATTTGCGTTGCTTTGGCTCTATTCACACACAGACTTAAAATGTGTTTTTTTAAGCCACTAAAACACATATTTTAGAAAAATTCTGTTTTCTGTTCTGTTCTTCCATTCAGGAGAACAAAGAAGAACTCCTGTCCTTTCAGGTTATCTGATAGAAACCCATGACAGATTTATGGCTAATATCTGGAGGCACTAAGCCTCTTTGGCAGGCAGTTTTAACATCAGCAAGACCAGCACAGTCAGTTATTCTGCTAAAAACAATGTAAAATGTAGAATGTAGAAGGGCAGTCAACGTGAAAAGAAAAAGATTTTTAAAAATATTATATAATTTTTTGCAGATATCCACGATACATTTGTAGACATCTGCAAAAATAAATTAAATAAATTAAAAGTAATGATATAATATAAAGTTATGAGTAGTAACAACTGGATTGGATATATCTGAAATGTTCTCTTGACTTGGAAGAACTGAGTAATGGATATCTACAATTCATATCCAGTCTAGCTATTAAATGTTATAATGGCCTTTTTTTTTTTTTTTTTGAGGATTTTAAAATATCCTAAATTTATTTTGATTAATACAATCACTATGATAGATATCTTGAAATACAGTGTCTTTTGTGATAATGTTATTGTGGATATCTTAAATTACTATTCAGACAAGTGAGCATCGATATCTAAAATGTAATTATAGTAATATAATAATGTACCTATAGAACACCCCCATGCTGGAAAGACACACCAACACGTACCACAAGATACCAGAACATACAGGAATATAACTAGTAATGATATGAAACCAATACAAAAACATTACAAAAATGATACGTTCATAATAGAAAAAAATCACATTCCATATTCTATAGCATGAATTCCAAGCAGGAATAGAAAATGATAACTCATAGTTACATAACACTACACAATACTAACATGGGACACCTATATCAAACTGCCATCTCATGTTCATATATCATATGTAAAGAACAACTCATAAAAGAGAATGTATAAGGATGTTATATAAGGATATTTTCATAGTTTTCTGAAAAATACTTACACAGAAATTAACAGAAATGTATGACAAGCTATTGAGTAAGTTTATGTTCTTTGGCTGGACATTCAGTAATCTAAATGGTCACAGATCATGAAATTGGTTTTCTTACTTCTCAACCACAATCTGGAAGTTCTGGTTGCACTGTGACTCTTTGTTGAATTGCATTTCTTTAGGTTTGGGTATTTTTTTCTTGGATTTTCTTAAAGTCAGCATCTAGTGGCCATTAGAGGAACTGCACTTCACTGATTTCTTTGTGTTTTGCCCTCAACTGCAGTGAGGACATAAAGCGTCTGCTGCGATGGAAGGGTCTTTCTAGAAGGGAGGTTCAGGAGGTGATGGACGCCCTTCCACCTGACCTTCAACCTACACCTGATCCTGATGTTCAAATCAGACCTGATTCTGACAATCAAACCAGAAGTAACAGATCCCAGTGCTGCTGTTGCGCCTGCTGCTGAAGACTGTGGTGCTCAACAGAGGATTAAGGGAGTAATATTATGTAATAATAATAATTAAATTTTTTTTTTTAATTAAATGTACAAATATTTCCCAAATAGTCATTAGCCTACAATTAACTCAAATTCTATTGTACTTGACCCATAGATTCTTGTTTAAACTTTTTCTGTACTGTCTGAGCAGAGATCTACAAAAAAACTGAATAAAAATCAGGATTTACTGTTTAACACATATTATACTTTTGTGTGAAGTGTACTGTGCTGGTTCTCTGGTTTAAGTGCAAAATGCACTTTTCTTATTCCGTCAGTAGTGTCCTGAATAAACTTTACCATGACTTAATATAAACATGTTTTTGCCTGTGTATTCATTTTGCCACTGGCAAACACCACCACCCAAAACTGTCCACACCACTAACACCACCTCATTTTAGAGAGGGCTTCACAAAACAGACCTCTTAACAGTGGCTTTTGATCTGGGATTTGGGACCTCTACAGCTGTCCCAAGTGAAACCTGAGGAAAATGATTAAGGAAAAGATTTCATATTTTTGTTACACCTAACTCTGAGTTTTGTTTCTGTCTTGTGACATACTGGATGCTTTTATCACTTCAGGCCTGGAAGAACCTTTAAATTAAACTGCTATCAAATCATGACCACACTAAAGCCATACTGTATATAACCTGTGATGGGAATTTATAAGTATTTGTTGTTTCAAAATTTCATGGCAATCCATCCAGTAACTGTTAAGGCAATTCACTCAAAACTACAAGCGTAAAATCTAATGCCAATCCACTGAGTAGATTTTTAGATATTTTACAGCAAGTGAGAACTCTTAATGGAGATAGAGGAAAATTAAGGCAATCACCAAAGTCAGTGGGATTCAGCCTACTGGGACCACAAATGTCTTGACCAAATTTCATGAGAAGCCATGAAATAATTGTAAAAACATTTTACTCAGAACAACAAACATCAACCTCATCATGTCATTAGAGGAAAAGTCAGAGGATCACTAAAAGTTAACATGAATAGCTAAGAACTGAAGATGAAACTTATTTGTTTTAATAAATGGACAGTGTCTGCGTGACAAACTCCGGCCCGTGATTCACACTTTGGCAGCAGTCCTGGTTTGCTCAGCAGGAAAACACCATGGACTTCCACCCACCAGCTTCCGGTTACCATCCGACACAGCCTGGACATTACTAGACCAGTTTACCGCCAATGGTTTAATTACCGTCACTCCCTCTCACTCTGATGAACCTCCCTTTGGCTCCTTCCTCAAAGGGGAGTCTGAAGCCGTGGCCCCTTGTCTTCCTAAACACATCCTTCCTTTTACACCGCTATACAGACAGACTTTCAGGAAAACGACCACATGCCGACAGTAATATGCAGCGAGTCCCTCTGCACACTCACATCCTTCCCCTACCTTCAGGTTCAGCCATTAGCTACAGTTATAACTTATAAATAATAAACTTGGAACACCTCTGCATGGTGTATACAGCTTCTGTTCCCTCTCTGGAGAATAACGATTTCCCAGAATTGTTCAACATCGATTTGGCTGCTTGTGATGTTGGCGAGTTAAGTGTGAATGGAGGGAGTTAGTGGTGTTTGAGCCAGAGAATCAATGGCTTTAATATTCCCCCTGATGAATAGTCAGTGATGGGAAACAGGAGTCATTACAAGCTCTGACCTCGGACTTGAGCCGCTGGGAAATGTCATCAAATAGATTGTTTTAGAGCGATGTTATTGATTTTGGCTGCTCCGGCTGTGTGACTCAAGGGAAAAGAATCTATACACTGCAATGGTCCAGACTAAACTCGGATATGAAACTATGAAATCTTGCCCAAACATTCATAGTACCAAGAGGTTGAATCCTGAATCCCATTTCTCTACTGGTATCAGCACATCTAAAATTTCCCTTAACCCCAGAAATATCTCAATATCCATTTGATGCATTGGCAGAAACGTTTGCAAAAACATTCATGGTTCCCAGAAGATGAATCCTGTTGATTTTGGAAGGACTCTGACTTTCCCCTAGCGCCACCATAAGGATAACATTTGTAGTTCTGAATGAAATGTCTAAACAACTACTTAATGTATTGCAATGAAAGTTGGCAGACTTTGGTGACCTTGTGATGCCAAAATTTGTAATGGCCACCATTTCCGGTTCAGGATTTCAGTAGTGAGTAGGCAAAAAACACACACACTAAGAAACTAAGAAAATTCACATCATAAACTCAAAAGCAGAAGCACGAGGTGAGTAAAGGAAACAGAACAGACGAACTGATCAGGAGATAAAAGAAGGGCACCTGTAGTCCAGACTGGTGCAGGAATCAGTGCTAAAACCCGGAAGTAAGTTAGCATTTTAGCACTACCGGTTCCCTCGTCCCAAAGTCAGTGGGGTTTTGGTTAAATGGCTGAAGTCTGAGGCAGAACAGTAAACAAATCTGAGTGAACTGTCTGTGAGCCCTACGGTCGTATCGATCCGCCAAATAAGACTAACTTGCGGCAATTGGTACTTATTTCTCAGCGATGAGCGACCGTGTTTCTGTCCCGTCAGAGGGATAACAAGAGCCTAAAAGCGGTGAGTAACATTTAAGTGTCTCATAACAAGTGTCCTCTTTTTTGGAAACCAAAATATGGTCACATAGGTACATATTAACATGACATATTTACCGAGTTCACGTATCTGTCGAACCGGTCCGTTCACAACCTGCGAGACAGCAGCGCCTCCGAATGACGTTTAGTATCAGCCACACGTTACCAAGGTAGCGAGCTAGCTAATTAGCCTGCGTTAGCTAATGTTGGCTAGTTAGTTAGCTTGGTTTGCTAGCAGTGCCGGGGGTCGGGGTAGCTAACTAGCTAACGATTTTAAAGTTGTCTAACAGGTTTCCTTCAATGTCTGTGTTGAATGAATTCTGAGGATTTGTGATATTTCCTCGTGGACTTATTGACAAGACACTTAATTAGCTCATGTTTACGGATGCAACCAATAGAAGAAACACTGAAGGGAAAACACACATAAGGACAGGAAGGAAGCAAAGCCATAACAGACACAACTAGGAGAGATATTTCATAATGAAAGAGGAAATAACAGTCCAGGGAGTCTCACGAAGGTTCCCCTAAATATCTGGTTTGTGCTGAGTAAATGCAGTTGTTATAATGTCTGTTCCTGCACTGACTGTCCATATATTTGGCACTGCAACTCCTGAATGTATGTATGTGAATATGCAGCAAACCTCATCCACTGGAGGATTTTAGAGTTTTTAGAGTATTTTATTTAGAAAATGTTAAATGTAGTTTTAGATTTTTAGGAAATCACAGTCAAAACATGCTGAGGTTTTACCAAGTTTATTTATAAATTTAACTTACATTTAACACTTACATAACAATCTATACATCAGATGAAGTGACACAAAACATGTAAAAATATTACATTTGCTGTCTCCCTCTATTGCACATGTATGATAAGAAATACAGGACAAACTGTGACACTGATTTGATGTAAAAAAAAATATATACATAATACTGACCCTGTTCTTTTCTTAGCAGTGAAAAGCACCATATTTACTAAGACGAATAACTGTAGCTTATACATTGATACAGCAACACTCATCATTTTACAATCAGTCTGCACACAGTACTCTGCAAAACACCTCATCATACTTGCACACAAATCTAACACACAGACACAATAGTGCATCCTCGTGGCAAACCGCTCATCTGACCTGAACTTTGGAGAAAAACGGCGGAGCGCTAGTCTCACCGGCTACTGTTAAAGTGTCTGTCAGAGTCGCTTTGACCGTTTTCCTGTCGGCTCTGGAGAAGTTTGTCTTGAGCTTGAGCAGAGCCGAAACGTGTTTTTCACTGTGGGTGAAGGAAGAAAAAGTTAAAAATCAACAATGTTCTTCTCTTCTAATGTTCTATTACTATTACAAAATAATTTTGTGAAATACAGACATTCACATTTTTGCTGAGCATTAGATGAGAAGATAGATACTACTCTGATGTCTCTATGATAAATATAGGAGGTAAAGCCAGGAGATGGTTAGCTTAGCATAGCAAACAAGGTGAAACAGCTCGTCTTACTCTGTCCAGATACCAAAATCCAGCTTATGCTCACTGGTTCTGGCTAAAGAAGAATCTGTAAAGCCACAAATCACCATTTTTACATTTCTGCTGTTGTACAAATCAAATAAAACATGGTAACTGAGCTTTACAGGTGTCGGTAGGTGGACTTTGTTCCCTTTGGGCAGAGCCAGGCTAGCTGTTTCCAGTCTTTATGCTAAGCTATGCTAACTGTCTCCTTGCTCTAGCTTCATATTTGATGTACAGACATGAGTGTGGTATTTTTATCATCAAATTCTTGGATAGAAAGCAAAAAAAGTGCATTTCACAAACTATTAAAGTCTTCCTTTAAAAGTAAAACTCAGTGTTTGCATGTTAAAGTGTTACGTGAGGACTAAAGGACTGTTAACTGTGTCAAGTTAAATATCTGGAAACAAATTAGCCACATCAGACTGTATATATAGACAGGCCATGAAACGGTTTTCC
This sequence comes from Lates calcarifer, assembly GCF_001640805.2. Taxonomy (NCBI): domain Eukaryota; kingdom Metazoa; phylum Chordata; class Actinopteri; family Centropomidae; genus Lates; species Lates calcarifer. The sequence goes on along the minus strand of NC_066851.1, from coordinate 22,201,247 downwards.
AGCTACTTCTCTGTTTCCAAACTATTTGTTTAACTGCAGTACTTAAATGCAGCATTCTTGACTGACGCTGATAACAGAGCGACTTTATCTTGGCAGCGCCACTCGAAAACTAAGCTGGAGTGCTCCTGCTTTTAGCTCTAAATATCGTCCTGCTGCCGGAAACATCTGAGCACATCTGAGAAGTCTTGGCTCAGTTCGCTTCCTGTTGCCTGTCAGCTCTCTCTGAAAAGTGGGGTTGTTTACTGTTACCCTGCTGTCATGTAAACGACTCAGATCATGATGCTTTTCTGTCCTTATTAGATCTGTTACAGTTGAGACAACAGTGCTTAATAAACGAGACCACCCACTGGGAAATGTGCTGTGTTGTGTGTATTTTCTGTTCATCTGAGTGAAAGTGTTACCTGAGGTCAGGAAAAGCGCTTCCCAGTGACGCTACTTGCATCTGTATGGCGGGGAGCTCTTGGAGTTTCAGCACTTCTGCAATCTTGATCAGGATTTCCTTCAGCCAATCCTCCTTTGAACCCTGCAGCGAAAGGCACAGTCACAGTCACATCAGTTCAGTCTATAAATTTCCTAAAACTGATTAATAATGTAGTTTTTTACTCTGGATATTCCCTGGGTTACTGTTTGTGCAAGACAGAAAAACCTTCATGTCATACGGATACCTTCTTGCTGATTAAGTAGGTTGGTATGGGCAAAACAATACTTTAACAAGCTTTTCAATGGGTTACAGCTTATAAACTAAAAATTAGTCCACTTTTTTCCAGTATTTTACATATTCCTCATATTGTAGTCTTAAAACAATGACAAATCTCCTCATGTAGTTTATTTGATTGACAGTAGAAGTCCAGTTGTCCTTTGTAAGATCATTTATCTGCAAACTATTCTGTCTAATGTGAAGTATTTTAAAGAGATACTTATTCTGTGTCTTAAGTTTATAAGAGAGAATAAAGTAAAAGAAGAGCAGTCAACTCCTTTTCCAGATGTTTTCATATCTCCTTAGCAAGAAGAGCCACAGAAATGTGAAAATGGTGAGTCATTTTTTACCACACTGCCTCCTACATTTCTACCAAAGTTTAGTCAAGACTTTGTGCTTAAATCTGTCCAAGTCTCACCATTTTGATGAATAAGCTGTGCAGACGCTCTGCGTCGTTCTTCACGGTCACGTAGGCCTTATCCTGTCGTTCCTTGTCCTTCAGCTTCACCTCTCCTCTCAGGAGCCTCTTCACATATTCCACTGTCACTTCCTGATGAAACTTGCTCATCAGCTCCTGAAACCAAACATTAAATCAGAATTGCATCATGAATAAACCATACTGTTATATGTTAAAGTTTTGAATGTGTTTCCCTTAGAATCCAGGCAGCCATTGGTTCACATTAATTGTAGAGTATGAAACCTACTTTACAGACTCTTGAAACTTGATTAAACTGTTTATCCATCGCAGTAAAAATCCTGTTTTTTGTAAGAATGTTGTCATTGTTGTGAGATAATGATAAGCACATAAACTACATTACCATGCAGTGTCAAAATCTGACTAAAATACTCCAGAAATGCTGATGATTTTAATGGATTATACAACTCAAACAAGACAAGAAAGTGCAGTAAACTGAAAGGGAATGAATGGAAACCAGTGGCTGTCTGAAGTAAAAAGTGTGTTTCATGCTTTCTACCTGGTGACAGGATTCTTTTGAGCCCTGAAGTTCTTGAATCTCTGCCTGAATGCTGACCAGCAGCTTCTCAAACAGAGGCTTGTTCAACCAGTCACTGGTTCCCAGTTTGCGGTACTGTGGCTGTGAAGAGTAGAAACACGATGCATTAGAAACTTAACACTTTCATCCACGACAGTGCAGAGTTTGCAGTGAAAATGACGTTTGCATTTCAAATAAGTTGTCGTTCCTGTTTTGTTGCTATCGTGTCTGTTTTTATAATCCATGCTAAATACTTCTCATGTGAAAAGTTTTGTATATGAGTGGTGCAAAAATATTTAAATTAGATACTTAGTTGATGCAGTTTTTAGAAAAACATAATACAAGGGAAACTAAAATAAGCTTAATTTGCCAATTCGCAGACATCACACTGTAATACTGAAGAAAACCATGGCTGTGTGTGAGATGAGAGAGAGGAAAAGTATGTTTAGACTGTTTCATTTTCTTTGATTTCCTGATTACAGATTTCTTCTTGTGTGTGGCTTGATAAACACACAGCCAAAAGATATGAGTTCATCCCTCAGTACCTTCTGGCGTTCCCACCCTGTCTGTAGCTCTCAGCCCCCGCCAACTGCACTGTTTTATCAAATGATACTCAAACAGAAGGAAATAGTGCATTTGTTGGGAACTATTTTCAGCTGTGTATTAATCCACATTTGCTGCTCTAGTGAGTATTTAGGGCAGCAGGACGGTGTGAGTTAACTGTGTGTGTTTGTGCCTCAGCGTGGCTCATTGATGTGTTTTAATGGTTTTGGACAACAATAGAGCTCAGAGGAATGAGATGGATCAGGCTTTGGACACATGCACAATAGAAATAAAGCCCCCATATCTCTTGTAAATAAACGTACCTTGAGGACCTCGTGCACAGGGCTTAATAAATACATGTGGGCAGATTCTTTCATGTCAGTCAGAACAGACAAACAGTCTTTCCGCACATCCTCCAGGAACAGATCGCCGTTTTTCGTGAGGGTGTCCCTGTAGATAAACCACAGAAGCCACGTTAGCTCACAGTGAAATACACTCCTGTTACATTAATCTGAATTTGACCTCCCGTCTCATCAGGTTGGCTAAATGTCAGAAAAACGTACCTGAACTGTTCGATGTTGCCGAGGTTCGCCTTGGTGAACGCTTTGCTGTTGGGTTTGTTTTGCCTCATGACCTCGTCCTGGAAGGTCTTGAAGCTGCAGGAGGAGTTTGTGTTTTAATGAAAACAGTTGATTTTCACCTCCACAGTGTTTTTGTTGTGTAAAGTATGAAACATAAATGGATTTTGAGTTTTGTTACCTCTGCATTAAACCATTCAGTTTGCTCGTTATGCTCTGGGCTTTGTGCAGGTCTCCCAACACTGTTTTAGCTGAAGTCACCATACCATTGACAAGCTAAAGACAGAGGAGAATTAAAAGTTAAAACCGCATTTAAAAATTAAACTATGGAGATAAAGCATTTCCTATACTACATATCAGTTTACTAGACTCATTATCCCACTGATAATCCTTGCTCAACTTCACTGTCACATTGTTTTCACGTTGTTATGATGCAGTATTGATCACAGCCTCTTTGATAAATGTACCTGAATGATGTCGTAGGCCACAGGACTGACGTAGCAGCCGTCCTCTCTCATCGGCTCCTGTCCGTTATTCCACATTTCCTTTGCTTCCTCCAGGACACGCCTGATGTAAGTCATCAGCTCATGCTAGAAACACAACAACGCGTCACTTATAACGTGCATACCTTCATACACAGTTCATGTTTTTGGCTACCAGACGCAACCTTTACAGTTTACAGTTATATCTTCAATTCTATGTTAAAGACAGTGCCCTTTACAGCTCATAATGAGTGAAAAAACATTGTTAAAATTAAAACTCCCCGGAGAGCATGCACAAGTAAATTTCACAGCTATTTAACCTTGAGATTTTGATATTTCTTATTCATAACTGGCCTGATAATGATGCTTGAGATTAGCTCAGACATCATCATAAAACTAAAGCTGAAACTAAATACAAACAAACTAAAATTAGGTATTTGTTTAAAACAAGCTTGAGTAAACCTACCAAACTAAAACTAGAAACAGCTTTAGATCTAATGAAACACACCAAACTAAAACAGGCTGTAGTTACCTGTTGTTTGCTGAGGTACTGTTCCTCCAGAGGCTCCAGTAACTCTGGAGGCAGCAGCTTTCCCAGAGCTTCAGCATTGATCTCACTGGCCAGCGCCGGCTTTTGAAGGAGTCTGAAACAAAGGACCAGAAATACCTTTAATATCTTGGTATATATTAACTCCCAAAAATATGACTTAATGTCAATTTTGCTTGTATAGCATAAAGTAATGATAATTATACTGTAAATCTCTGTGCAGCTCTAGTTGGGCTGATATTCTGGATGTGGACTGAGAACAATAAGGTCATTATTCTTGGCTTATTTTGTTTGAGTTTCTACATAAAGTCACATTGTCTTCACCAGGGAGTCCGTACAAGACAAAACATTTACTTTAGCTGTGGTAGAGTTGCTTTTTTAAGCAGTGATTTCCAACATTTCTGGGTTGTAACCCCTTCAAACACAACAACATCTGCTTGTAAGTAAAATAGCACAATTATTCGCAGGAAGAAAAGCAATGATTACAGTCAGTAAAAATAACCATCAAGCTGCATATTATGAAAACAGAAAAACAATGAACAGAAAGGAGCTGATTATGTTAAATTTGTCTTTAAGAGTTGATCCAATCTCTGTAGATTTTCAGATTCACCAACAGTGGCAGAAGTATTCTGACCTTTTTCCTCAGTAAAAGTAGCAACACCACAATGTAGAAATATTCTATCTTTAGTATAAGCTGAAAGCAGGACTTTCACCTTTTAATACTTAGAATTAATTCATGACTTACCCTGGATAATACTCGTTCACCCAGCGCAGGAGGAATTGACAGTCCTTGTCCTCCAGACCAAAGTCTGCGACCTTCCTGAGTCTGGCGCTGAAGGTTTGGTGGTACAGCCTGGCGTAAACGTTACAGATGTCCGTCTCTGGTGGGTAGCAGTTCCTCACCACCTCCACCACCATCAGTAAGTCGTCCTTCAGCTGCCTGCCCATGCTGTGGATGTGTGCCTCGACAGACGACTGCCCTTCCTGGTTAGCAGAGGGTGTCGAGGGGTAATCCATACGCTCATTTACCAGGTTGTGGAGAGTTGCGTCGTGCAGCTCCCTCCAGCTGTTGGGCCTCCAGCCCGGGCGCGTCCGATCCGTCTGCCTCCACAGCCCGTCCTGCTTGTCCTCCTGGTAGATGGCCTTCACCGCAGACGTCAGAGCCTCTGTGTTGGCATCTGCTTTAAGACTCTGCAGCAGAGTCTGCAGGATGTTGCGTTTAAGGATTCCGTAGTCTTCAGCGAGGTCGTTTACTTCTTCCTCATGACGTGCAAGTGAATCTAACTCAGTTATCTCCCCAAATAAAGACTCCTCTCTCTGTATCAGCAGCTGGCTGGCCTCGCTGTACTTGTGTAGACCAAGGTTTTCCTCAAATGTGAGGATGACTGAGAGAGAAAAGAAAAGAGGAGGCCTTGTTTCAAACTGAGGCAGATGTGGTTTATAATAAAATAAGACATTTAAACTCCCTAGAGGAAATGTAGATTATATGTAGGGCTGCAGCCAGCCATTATCTCTATTAATGATTTGTCTGTCAAATACTTTCTTGATCAACTGTTTGGTGTATATGCTGGCAGAAAAAAAGTGAAAAAGGCACAACATCATATTTTCTATATTGTTTAAATTATGCTAAAACGTCATGTTGTTGCTATTCTTAAAAATGAAGCTGCAGCCCCTTTTAAACACATTCAACAAACGATTAACATTAGTATAAGCTAACATTAGTACTACAACAGCTAGATGTGTTTTTTGTTTGTTTGTTTGTTTGTTTCATATATGTACCGTTCTGAGGCTCCTCATCTTTGGGTGAGTGGTGTCCATCGGTCGTGGAGGTGATGTTGACAGTGTCCTGACCTCTGGGGCTTCTGAATAACCTCGGGAGTTTTCCCCGAAACCAGTTTCCTCCCGACGCTCTCGCGGTGAGTCCGGGGAGAAAGTTGGGTCTGGTGCCGTCTGGCTCGCTGGAGTCCGACCGGGTCCGCATCCTTTGAGAGTTTGAGGAAGGCGCTGGCAAGTCTGTGGAGAAGAAATACCGTCAAATGTTTGTCAAGAAATTATAAAAAGTGAGTGAAAATCTCAATTTTCAGTGTTAGCATATCACACCTAGCTAACTGCATTAGCTAAGTCCGTTATTTCACCTAGCTAACTGCATTAGCTTTGTGAAATATTTGAATTTCGCCGTCACTTTTCCCTGCTTTTTATGTTTTCATTGGATATATTTTAATTATATTTGCTTTTTAAGTTACTATATAATGATATAATGAAAATTTCTCACATTCTTACTAAAAAAAAAGCGTTAAAGTTAGTGCTAGCTAAACTATGTAGTAACTTCCTGTTATTTTCAAAATAAAAGCCAAACAAAACATTTTAGTTTTTTGTGCAAATAGTGTCAAAGTTAATATAAGCATATATTATATGAGAGTCACTGTTTTTCAACCAATCAGTAAATATAAGAATTTAACTGTATTGAATCACAGCACAATTACACAAGGCAACAACTTAGCAGTCTGTGGTTCCACATCGTCTCCATCACAATAAGTTAAAGAAACTAAATAAGAAACTAAAATAAGTAGATTTTTTTTTTTAAATCTCAGTATTGCATGAATAAAACAACGTGAAAGAACATTAAAAATAGCACATGAAAAAATCGGACTAGGACATTAGAAAAAGGACATGCAACAGACAATGAAAATACATGTTTTCTCCAGTAACATTCATAGTTCAGCCTTATTTAATAACAATAATAAATAATATATATATATATTTAAAAACACTAGAGATTATACACATAACTTTTAAAATCAGAATTAACTAAATAAGCAGAAGGGAGTTCAAACTGAAGTCTCATCTAGTCCCTACTCATTAAATTTAACAGTAACTCACTGTGAGTTTAGTTGTTCAGAAACTCTCTAGAGCAAAAAAACACTTTCAACATGTCCAGACACAGAGATAAATGTCTGTTCTGCGTTCTTTTTGTCTAATCCCAGAAATGTTACTCACCCTGATCTTACAGTCGCTTCTCTGTTAGTAACACTACAACTGCTATGAGTTAGAGGGTCTTTTTTATAGCAGCCACAGGCTCCTCCTCATATGATGCATGTAAAAACGATTCCCCCATGAGAGCTGGAAACTCCACACACACACACACACACACACACACACAGATCACAGTCACTCACACACCACACTCACTCAGGTTGGGCTTTTTTTAGACACACTGCTGCTGAGGCAATGTTGGACACTCATCTCTGAGAGGAAAGTGTCTTGACAGCCTTTCCATAGATCATTATGAAATTCTGTACAAACATTTGTGTTGTCCAGAGGAGGAAACCTGGAGACTTTAATGATCCCCTGTCTTTTTGTCTAGCGCCACCAACAGGTCAGAATCTCCCCTTCATGACAGGATGCCTCCCAAACTAATTACCAACTTCTCCTAGGTCATGATAATGAGAAACTTTCTCAAAGTAATTAATTAGTGTTTCACAATAATGTCTCATGCTCTCCAAATAGTGAGTTGGTATTATTGTATGATACTTTATTTTGAAAAGGTAAATAAAACATCAGAAAACTGTGAAAAATATCCATTTCAGTTGTCTGTTTTGTGCAACTAACAGCCCTAAACCTAAAGAAATACAATTTACTATAATTTAACATCAAGGAAAACCAGCTATTTCTCACATTTGAGAAGCTGGAGCCTTCAAATGTTTGGAATTTTTGCTTGGAAAGTAAATTAGAAATCAAACGTAATCCAGAAAATTAATAGGTAAATAGACTGTTTGATAAAGACAGCTGTCCTTCACGAGCAAAAACAGAAGCGGTGTTAACGCCGCAAAACAAACTGACATGGGACACACCTGAACACATCCCCTACGTTGGTTTCAATTACTGTAGTCATGACCACTGTCATTCCCTATTCTCAACACAGTACCAAAACTTAACCAAACCATAATCATGCTTGTGGCTGATCAGAAAACGGTCAAGTGAGTCATGTGACAAATAAACAATTCTGTTGTTTCACTTTGATGATGTGCTGCTCTTCCTCTGTGACACTTTCTCAGTCCTCTTTCCTAGAAATTATGCTTATATACGCTAAATCCTCCTTAATGGAGGTTGCATGTGTGCAGGTTTCCCCCGTCATCTCCATAAAATCAGATGTGTACCTTTCCTGTTTCTCCACAGAGCTTTAGCTGATGTGTTTCCACAGCATTACCCTGGCTGTTTGCCTCTGGTTATTGTTAGTGTGGCAGGTGGATCACCTCCTCAGTCAAGTGATGTTGGCTTCCTTTTAAGGGACTCTTTCTTTAGTCTTTAGTTCATCATTCTGTCGGTGTCAGACAGCCCCCGTTCCTGCTGTGGATAACCCCTATCATGCTGCCACGTTTCACTTCTTAAAACAAACACTTGACATGTTGTATAGAGTGTACTCTGTATAGACCAGCTTAACACCCATTTGCACCATGACTGCCTCAAAGTGATAACGACCACACAAGTGGTTAAACACCTGGTCTCCCCCACTGGTCAGATAGAGCTGAAGAAGCCTTACGAACGAAAGACGAAAAGTCTCCTCAAGCAAGTCCAGTTTGCTTTGTATAGCACTCATAAATACCACAACCTGGATGTCAGGATTATTTATTATCCTTATTTTTTGCTGTAAAGTTGTTTGGTATATAATGCAGTGTGATATGTGTGTACAAGACAAGCGATGTGAAAGTAAAACTAACAACTAACTAACTTGAACTGAAGTTATATTTGTTTTATGGTTTTTCATGATGAAAGGCTGTGACCCTACATTTTTACACATACAGTGCCTGTTGATCTGCAGTATAACACATTCACATCTATATTTTACAATGTATATGATGTTTTTATAGGTGTTGTCTGTCAGTTAAAAGTTTGCCATCACCTTTGTGGTTGATAGTAACATCTTCCATCCCACTGATAACATTAATCACATTAATGATGCTGTGTTGTAATCAGTTTCTCTCACCTTTTTCTCTGCAGGATCTGCAGGGGAGACATCCGCGAAGCGTCAAACACATCGCTCCTGAAGGCAGCAGGACTCAGAGGTGTGTAAAGTTCGTCTGCAGCAGGTTGATAAAGCTCTGAACCAACGATGAGATGCAAATATCATTTCATGTCAGGATGTTGGTGAAGTCACGCTGTGAGAAAGTACGCTGTGCTTTCCATTTATGCACGTATGTGCATTTCCTCTGAGAGTTTATACTTATGATGTGAGAACGAGTGTATGAACAGTTTCAGAGGTTCGGGTTAAAAATGTCTCACTGTTTCAGTAACTTCATCTTGTTTTATTTCATGAGGACAGAGTAATAACTATCTGACTGCCTCATCAATAAGTCTTGAATGTTAAAATTCTACCTCTATAAGAATCTTAAACAGCTGAATAAAGTTCATACCACAACCTGCTGAAATAATAAAACTGTGTGACTGTTTGCTTCCTCAGGAAACAGAGAAGTTCAAGGCAAGATCAGGCTTAAATCTGATTTCTCTGCTTTGGTGAAAAAGCCTTATATTTTTAATTTTCCTAAAGTGTGACAACAGTTTCTACGCACCTCTCAGAAGTATAAATAATCAGTGTGGTTTGTTGCACTTCTTATACATGCAGCTGACATGTTTTTGAAGCTATCGTTACTCAGGTGCAGTAAATATCATTCTGCTGCTCCTCAACATAAACTGACCAAATTTGAATTTCCTCAAAAAGATGCACTAGAAGGTGTTAGATAGTCTTAAACTTCATCTACAGAAATCTTAAAGCAGCACAGTCTAACTTTGCTGCAGCCTCTGCAGCCACGAGTCACAGAATTCTTGGTATTTTCAAAGTTTCCTGGCTGGATACCAGAGACGGACACTGGTTTTTAATGACTTCTAAGTCTTTTTAACTGAGCTGCAGTTCAGCATCACTCTGGAATTTGCTGGGCCTGATTCCAACAGTTTGAGCAGCTGACTATCACTCAGTTAGAGGGAGATTGTACCAGCTCACCAAAGTTACACACAGCAAGACCTTGTGTTTCTTTCCGAAACAGCTCTTTTATGTTAGCGAGGTGCTGTAAGTACTGAACTGGAATCAGGATGTGGTTTGTCTAGCTTTGCATCAAGACTGGAAACAGCTGGAAACAAATCACCAACCTCCAGCCAAATTTCAAAAGTAGACCTGCCTGAGACCTCTAAAACTCACTGGATATGGGTTTTAAAATGTGAAATGTTTCTCTGTGCAGATTCCACTTTTTAAAAACTCACACAGTTCTTTTTTACCAGACTACAGCTCAGTTAATCAGTTAATCTCACATCCAAAATACACCAATGCCAAACCAAGACTTTTCATACACATCTCAGGTTCAACTCTTGTCCCAGAGCATCTGTCTCCCATCCCACAACTCTTAGTCACTCATTACACGCTGACCTCAAAACTGCTAAAAACTGGTTGCATTACAATATGTACCACTATTTTTTTGAAGTAGCTTTATGTGTTTAGCATAAACCAATATTCTATTTCAAAAAATGTCACAGAAATAAATGATTCTAGTAGTTTTTCTCAATCCTTTAGACACTCATAGAACTAGCGGTTTTCTTATGTGATCCACTGTTGCGTAATTTTTTCTTTGGCAGCCTCTTTTCACATTTCAGACTTCTTTGGAAACAAATACACTGCAGCCCACTGTCTGTAAAACCTCTGCACATACCTGCAGCTTTCCAACAGAGGACAAAAAATGACACTAACAGACACTGTGTGGTTGCATACTGTAGAGATAAACACCACTACCGACCACTTGCAGACACATGTTCACCAGAGTGTGTGCCTGTGTGTTTGATAGTATCGACACTTCAACCGCTCTGTTGGTGAGCAGACACAACAAAAGAGTTTGATTCATAGGTGGAGAATTTGAGAGAATTATAAGCTGTTCTGGAGCTAAAATTATAAACATGTTGTTGTTGGTTAGTTGGCACAGTCGCTGTCTGTTTCCTCAAGATAGCAATGCACCTGACCACACCCCATTTTAAGACCAACTCGCCCGGGGATACTTGATAGATGCAAGTATATTTGCTATTTAACCTCCTGAGACCCGGCCCATTCATTTATGTCCTTTATAATGGACATTTTGTTCACCTTTATCTTTCTTAAGTATTTGGAGTTACCCTTCCAAGCCAAAGATATAATCTGCTCCTTTTTTCTTGTTTTCTAAATTTAGTTCTATTTTCACACCGATATCGTCCTGTTGTCCTCTACAATGGACATGCTGTGAAATTAAAATAAAAAATATATTTAAAAAAATTAAAATTGTAAGGTGTTTTTTTTGGCCCAAATAGATAGGAAATCACACAAAAACAGAAGTTGTAAGACACTTTTTTCCCTTGGTTCTCAGGAGGTTAAACAACTGGATGTGAAAATGACAACTGTGTCTGTCTGAAATTAGCAAAGACGCTTGTGTCGCACTTGGCATCAGGTATAAGACAGGGCTCTTAATCTTTTTAGGTTCTTCAACCAAACATAGCTTTATTTTACTCTTGTGTATTAACATTTACAGGATTACATTGCAAAGTATTTAAAGACTAAAGTGGATATCCTTGTGTTTACATCATGGATTGTACAGTTTTCATGTCTCTTTTTTTTACAGAAGAGGAACTGTTTTAATATTTTCTTTAAACAACAACATTTTCATGAAAAGGGTTTTTTTTTGGACGGGATTTCTTTCCACAGTGTCACAAGAACCTGGTTGTGGTTGAAGTAACATGCAGCCACCGTATTGGCACACCATCACCTTTGCAAAATAAGTGAGACAAATAAAAAGTGAAAGTATCAGAACTGTCTCTGCTCAGACTTGTCAGTGTCACAAGCGAAAGAAAACAGATGTTAAGTGAAACAGGAAGTAGCTGATGCCGCAGCGACCACAGGTACAACGAGTGACAACATGCACATATGCTGTTTTGGAATAGAGAGAATTTATGGGAAATTGAATATTTATTGTTTGCTGCAGTCGGTTGCAGATGTTTTCTGTGGGAAAGTTAAGTTTTTAATCTGTGGTGATGCTGTGATTGGAGGAGGTGTGTCCTCCTGATTCACAGGAGTCCACCAGGAGTGAAGAGCTTGTCTCTGGACATAAGGCCCTGAGAAATAGCAAGCTTAAACCAAGACTATACTTTCAGGGATCATTTCTTTAGTTCTTGACTTGAGAAATGTGTTTCTAAAAAGTTTGGTCTCGCTGCCCACGATGAAGAGTTAAGATGTTTTCTTCAGAGCAGGAATCTAGTGAGAAGACTTTGTTTCTTCTCCACTGTTGATGACTGTTCGGTGTTTCTGAATGAAACACTGATGTAGGAAACATGTTCTGAGTGGACAGCTGGATGATCTAAGAAAGAAATAACAGAAAGTTAGTGTATTAGTTCAGACTTATTAACTTTCTTTTGCCCAAATTGTTGAGTAGCGATTTTTTCCCAAATAGCGTAAAGGCAAACATGTTACATAGGCAAAATTATATGAAGGTAACCTGTAGAGATGTTAATTTACTGATGTGATAGCTGCAATTTTGGTCCGCCATATTTCATGTAAACTTGTTTGTTTCCTCTTTGGCTTATTTTCCTTTTCAGTAACATAGTTTGGAACAGTTTTGTCTGCTTCATCACTGCTTTGTGTGTCCAACATTTCTATCTCTGTCAAAGAAAAGGCAGAAATTTGATGGCAAATGTTACTGTCAGTACAGTAATACAGATAACGAGGCTTTAGAGAAAGCCATGATTGGAGAAGGTGTGTCCTCCTGATTCACAGGAGTCCACCAGGAGTGAAGTGCTTGTCTCCGGACATAAGACCCAGAGAACCATCCAGAACAAACCAAAACTATACTTTCAGAGATCATTTCTTTAGTTCTTGAGTTGAGAAATGTGTTTCTAAAAAGTTCTGATTTCACTAGCCCACGATGAAGAGTTCAGGTGTTTCCTTCAGAGCAGGAAACTGGTGGGATGACTTTATTTCCTCTCCACTGTTAATTACTGTTCAGTGTTTCTGAATGAGACACTGATGGAGGAAACATGTTCTGAGTGGAGCTCAGCTCAGTTGTCAACAAAAAGTCTTACTCACATTTCTGAGAAACCAACAACTAATACCCTGCTAGGCTGCGCTAATAACAGAAAGAAAATCTGTAAACGTTTCTCTTTGTTCAGGTCTAGGTACTTTTGCTTTTACCTGAATCTCTGTGGTTTAGAGTTTTGGTTCAATCATGTGTTCCTCTTTGTAGTTATTTTAGCAGTTTACTGCTCGTTTTCAGCTGTGTGAAGTTACTGCTGCTGCAGCCTGAACCTTTCCTGGTGAAACTTTATTTGTGCAGAAGTTATAATAACTTACACATTAACTGGACTGCTGTCTTAGACACTAGTTACCTTTTCGTCTTTGGTTTTTTGTAATCCTACAGTGTGACTATGCAAAAACACAGCAAGGTAGAAAGTTAACTCAGTTCACAACCCAAATGCTGCTGGATAAAAGTCAGTTTGTGTGGTGATCGCAGTCTTTGCGTGATATTTCCACTCATACACTGATGTGAAACTGTTTGAATTCTGGAGATTTGGGTGTTTACCAGTGTCAGTATTGGATGAACATTACATTACATCATTAACATGAGTTTGTGGTCTTTCCTGTAGGTTCTGTAAACAGCAGAGATATCACTGTGGTGTGGCTCCATTTAGCATTTTGTCCTGTGGTTTGTTATGAGTAATTTGTTTTTTCAAAGGCTGTAAGAACAGTTTTAGATGCCCATTTAGTTTTGTAGTTTTTTAGCTCAGTCTTTAAAACTCACATCAACATTTTTATGGAATATTAAGATATTCATGGAACATTTTTAATGATACGATCTGGCTTTAATGGCTCACAGAAAAGCGGGTTATCCCGAGGGAACTTTCCACCTGAAACTCTACCTACATGCCACTTTAAACCCCTGTGTCTCATCTTTGCACCACAAAATATGTTCAGCTTAGTCTGCCTCTCTTTGGGTCACCGGGCTTCACTGAACGAGTAAAGACAGAGGAGGATTTGTTAATCATAAACTACAGAGTCAGAACCATGAAGGAACTGCTTCATTCACTGTTAGGGAAATTTGGTTAAAGCAGCAGGAGGAAGTGAAATGTAATTCAGCAAGGTGAAATGTAAATGTTCAACCACAAAGCTGGAATAAAGTGAGAAGCTGTAGAAATGTTAAAAATAAATCTATGGCTCCAAATAAGTGTTAGATTTGTCAATAGCATGTGTCTTTAGAGTGATTTTTTTTTCTTGGTGCTATGAATGAGTTGCAGTGAGTTGCAAAACAGTGAAATACACTTAAGTAAAGTGATTCTGTTTCTGTTGCCAAAGCAGAGATTGAAGGGAGGAGAGGAGAGAGGAGGAGATACGTACTTAACACCTGATAAGGTCTGTCTGACTGGAACTGATAACCATGGGAGCTGTGGGTTATCATTTTCACAGTTTTTATTTCCAGTTATCATCACAAAGTCGTTTCATTCTGAGCTGTGGTGATGGAGTAAGAGTTTAAAGTCATCAACATTGTCAGGAATCCTGTCAGGAGTCAAAGAAAATGCAGGTTTAATCATCATTATGTAGTTATTTACTGCGGTAAACTGTTGCTCTAATTGTTGGAAAACCTGAAACAGCAAAATGATTTGACTGAAATATAAAAATATCTGTTGCTCTTTATTATTTGTTGGCCAGGTTTGTGAGTTAAACTAAAGATATCTGGATAACCCATTAATCTCACTTGGTAAGAAACAATCCCAACTCAAGGACGTCCAGTTACTTGGCCTTTCCTGAGCTTTCAGCCCTATCTCACTGTCTTCATCAGCAGATGTGCAAGCTCAGTAGCTACTATCATTTCATGCATTGTACTTTAAGGTCGTCTTGCCATTTGCTGGACAGGACTTTTCCTCCTCTGATTAAGACCATGTGACACAGATGAAAGGTCCAGAAATGGCTTTTTTACATGGATCCTGACATCTCAGAAAACAACACAGTAAACAAATCTATAGATCAAAAGCCATAAATCATCAATTTTTAAGTTTTCACATTGGAAAATACAGTTTAACTGGTGGCTATCATCAATAATAATATTCTTAGTGCCAAAATGATGCAGTATCACTATTAGTATATTACAATAAGCTATGAATTGCTTGTTTCCTGTAAAGATCCGTTGAGTGTGTAACCGTCTCCATTGGTCGACTTGGTTTCTGTTCCAGTTTTGGTCTGAGGTCTGATGCAAGTTTGAGCCGGTCACAATTTCTTATCGTCACAGTGCACATATGCTTAATACTTTCTTGGTATAAAGTTTTCTGAACGCCTCATGGTGTTCTTAACAAGTCAGATCAGAAGACATAGAAGTTATCAACAGGAAACGGGCCGCACTCTCTGAGAGACAGAGTCCATTGTCTTGCTCAAATACCCTTCAGCACTCAAGCGGGTGAAAACTGAGCCACATTGGTTCTTGCCACATTGCGTTGAGGGAAACTTTGACATGAGGGTGAAACCTCAAAAAGCCCCTACAGTCTAAGTGAATCTGTCAACACACTTAACACAATCTACTTCCCTTTCTACTGCAAAGACTCATGAACACAACATACAGCAGCTTTAAAGTCAAACTTAAAATCCAGTCAGACATATAGATTATTGATCTGATGTTTCTATAGGTGAACTTGTTTGCAGTGTGATTGTGTTGTTAGTTTAATACTGCGAGGACAAAATGATGCGAATTAGCTGCTGAGCTAACCCTGGCACATTCACAAAGATCAAGGATCAAGGATATCCCTTATTACCTCTGAGGGGCAATTAGTTGTACAATGAGCAGTAACCAAACAACCTTTAAAGAAATAATAATATAAAGACAATTAAACAATATAAAAATCACACTAAGGTATTTAAAAAGTCAATGGCAGCTGGACAAATGAATTCTTAGGTCTTCTTGTTGTGTATGTTGGCAGGTTGTTCCTGGAAACTTGAACTTTATGGACGGGGGGTGGCGAGGATCAGCCAGGACTGACTGGACCCTCTTCAACGTCCTAACCCTGGACAGATTGGTAAGTCATTCGAGGTTGTGCAATCTGTTTCTGTTTTTGAGGTTAAGTGACTCATACTAGCTGACAAGGGAAAATGTGAGGACAGATTTAATATCCATCCATCCATCAATCCATTATCTATACCACTTCTCCTTAAAGTTCGCGGTGGGGCTGGAGCCAATCCCAGCTGATAGAGTCATCAATTAACCTGCATGTCTTTGGACTGTAAGAGGAAGTCAGAGAACAAGCACAGGAAGAACGTGCACACTCCAGAGATTTAATAAAACAAGAATAAAACATTTTCATGAAGGTATTATCAACATTAAAACTTTGAGATTTAAGATGACAGTACACACACAGATGGGCTTTTCCGTACACAGCATCCACCTGAAGCTCAAAGGTCAGCTTTTAATCATAACTGATGGTTTTGTCTTGGACTAGTAAAGTAAATTGACTGATTTAAACACATTTCTGAAGCCAGAAACTAAAGAAATGATCCCCGAAGTATAATCTTGGTTTTAAAATGTGTCTTGTGTGTTGTATCTACAGATGGGCACTTTCACTCATGATGAACTCCAGTGATTCAGA
Organism: Lates calcarifer; assembly: GCF_001640805.2. Classification (NCBI taxonomy): domain Eukaryota; kingdom Metazoa; phylum Chordata; class Actinopteri; family Centropomidae; genus Lates; species Lates calcarifer. The sequence continues at coordinate 22,184,784 of NC_066851.1, read as the reverse complement.
AAGATGCACAGTCACAGTCTCAGTATCGTCACAGGATTTACTTATTTGCAAAAACATGTTGTAAACAGGAGTAGTTTAACTGATGCCGTCACATTCTTGTAAACTAACAAAAATAATGACTCGGCTGACTTATTAGTTTCTGATGTATAAGAGTCTGCAAGGACAAGGTTTTTAAATGTGCTCTATAAATAGAATGATGACTTAAATAAAGAAGAAGTGTGTCTTCCTGATCCAGGCATTGCTCAAGGAGGTGAGAAAATGTTTTTTCTCTCTTAAATTTGTACCAACATTATTTGACATGTATGTACGTGACGATGTATGTTATTTGCATACAATTTCATCACAGTCAGCTCAAGACAAAGCTGTGATTAGAAGAGGTGTGACCTTCTGATCCACAGGCGTTCACCAGGACTTAAAGTCCTCGTCTGTAGATATAAGACCCTGAGAACCATCCAGAGCAAGTCAAGACTATACTTTCAGGGATCATTTCTTTAGTTCTTGACTTGAGAAATGTGTTTCTTAAAAGTTTGGTCTCGCTGCCCACGATGAAGAGTTAAGATGTTTTCTTCAGAGCAGGAAACTGGTGGGAAGATTGTTTCTTCTCCACTGTTGAGGATTGTTCAGTGTTTCTGAATGAGACACTGATGGAGGAAACATGGTCTGAGTGGAGTTTGAGCACTTGTAAGAAAAAGTTAAGTGTTTCTCTACACAGCTTCAGGTGGTGTGTTTTGTTTAGAGCTGTGCTAGGAATGAAAATGTTTCTCTGAAGTCCATCTTCTGGTCAGAAAAGCAAAGATTTAAGGTGATCTGCTCAAAAAAAGGTGTCTTTGACTTATAGCCTACACACTCCTGAAAATAGCCTACACACTCCTGAAAATATGTCTAATCAGTCCACATAAGTGGAAACACCTGTGCAGGTGCCTCATGGATGTGCATGGGTCTTTTATCATGAAAGGTTGAGATTATAAAAGTTTTTTGTTCCTCTTCACTTTGCTGCAAGAGGGTTAAAATAAATTAAAAAATGAATGAATGAGTAAATAAATAAAACATTAAAAAAAGGAATTAAAAATGATATACATGAAGCATGTGATCTAAACATCTGTCCACTGAGGAAAAATTAAAAATAGCAGCAGTGAAAACGTCACATCTGTGTGCAGTGATGAGGGGACTGTAACCTTCCTCAAATTCACACAAGCCTTGTGAACAACGGGCCTAGAGCTGTAACACTTAAACACAGTAATTCCAAACATAATGCCTACATACTTCTGCGGGAGCTTTAATGGATCACAGCCTGAGCTTAATTTTTTCTTTTACAAGTGCATAAGCTCCACTCAGAACATGTTCCCTCCATTAGTGTCTCATTCAGAAACACTAAACAGTCATCAACAGTGGAAAAAAAAACAAAATCTTCCCACCAGTTTCCTGCTCTGAAGAAAACAGCTTAACTCTTCATTGTGGGTAGCGAGACCAAACTTTTTAGAAACACATTTCTCAAGTCAAGAACTAAAGAAATGATCCCTGAAAGTATAGTCTTGGTTTGTTCCAGAAGGTTTTTAGGGTCTTATATCTACAGACGAGGACTTTTACTCCTGGTGGCTCAGGAACAAACACCTCCTCTATCACGGCATCATCACTGACGAACCTCCTCCTTTGGTTTCCATCCAAAAGTAGCAAAAACTTTAACAGAATTTTGACATGTGTAAAATGTCATATTTATGTCTGTTTTATGTAATTAATCTCTTAATTAATCTTGGGCGTGTCCCCCATTCCCTTTAAATGCTAGGAGTGTTTACACCATGGTGGATTGCTGTTATTGCTGTGCTGCTCTCCCCTCGCCTCTGCTGCTGCACAATGTTCCTTTTTATTTTTAATCTTTTGCGTGTCGCTTTCCACTGCCTGGTGATAGCAATGCGTCAACAATGTGCCCAACCACGCCTCATTTTAAGAACAACACACCCATGGACACTTAGATGGGTGCAAATGCATTTGTTGTTTAAACAGTGTGGGCGCTGGGTGGGAAAATAACAACTGTGTGAGTCTGAAACTACCAAAGACACTTGTGTTCTGCTTGGCAAAGGGAGCATAAGGTGTACGATATGGTCTTCATTCTCTGATATCTGCTGGTACACACTTTTGCAATCTGAACCTTATTTTAACTAATTGTTGATTTATATTTGAAGCCATTTCTTTTCCCAACAAAATTATATCTAATCTTTAATGACTTACAGTAATTCAAACATTCAGGTCAAGAGATTGCCTGAGATAAAATCCCTGAGGGAGTAGGACACTGATTCAGAGGATTTTCAGAGGAGGACTGCAAGTTTATTCATCTTTTCTCTGTGCCAAACATGAAATCATCCACTGACCAAGCCTGTGATTATTGCTTCTTTACTGTAATGCACAATCTGCTGCAGCCCATTGTTACACAACCTCTGTGCTGAGACATTCTCAACAGTATTAAAGCCATAAATATGTGATGAACACATGCCCTTTCCACATCATGTGCTGGCATTCCTTCCCCAGTGATTTTGCACTCTTTCAACTTTATCATTTGTGGTAAGAGGACTTACAATCTTACTACTGAAGAATCCACTCCCTTTGGATTAAAGAGATCCTTCACTGTTGCCCTTGAATGTATCCGATGGTCAAGAGGTTACAACAAGTTTCTGACAGTGTTTTCTGTCTGCATCTTCACCCAATAAGAGTGAAAATGCCAAGAAGCCTTTTCTTTTTTACCTTTTTTTCACAATCCCGTAATAATGACCATATTTTTATTTTATTTTCAGTTTCTGTCAATGAGATGGACTGTTTTTTTAATCCAAACAGAAACACAATCCAAAGGTCAATGTGTTTAATACACAGTAATCAAATCCTGCAACAATCTGCATCATTTGTTTGGTTTAGGTTTTTTTTTTATATCCACTTCACTTTCTAAACATTTTATTTCTACAATTCTACATTGCATGCCACGCTTTTATTAGTCTGAAATGTTTTTATAGATAAATATACTCTCGATGAGCAGTTTATTAGGAACACTGTACCACTGAGTTGGGCCTCCCTTTGCTATCAGAACAGCGTAGATTCCACAAGACATTTATAAACAGTCCTTTGAGATTCTGCTCCATGTTGACACATCAGTACCACATCATTTCTGTAGATTTATCAGTTTCCATCCACAGAACTGGACTGGACTGACTGGACGTTTTTTGTTTTTGGCTTCATTCTTAGTAAAAACTATAAGAGACTTTTGTTCATGAAACTGTAAATAATGTAAAGCACTTTAGGCTGCATTATGTGTATGAAAAGTGCTGTAAAAATAAAGCAAAGTATTATGTTATCATTAATTAGAAATGAATGAATCAGTGGATTTTGAAGATTTATTTACAGAGACTCAACTTGAAACTTGAAACTTGAAAAACTTAAGACAGAGAAAAGACTCATGAGACTGACATATCAGTTTCATTGCTTGATTAAAACAGATTATATAAAGTAGTATGTCATACTCTAATAAGACCAATTATCGGGATTCATGAAATCTTTGGTATCTGTCACAGGTCAGAAAAAGTCCCTTAAACCATCCTGAGAAACAAAAAGCTCTTCATGTCTCCCACTTATTTACTCGTCTACTGTACAAAACTGAATGATTAAATTCAACACATACATGGGCAAAGAAATTCACACTTTAAGTTGTGATCTTACAGGAATATCTAGAATAACAGACAACAGATGTACACATATTTCACAAAAGAAAATTATTATTATATAAATATATTTTAGTCTCACAGCAGTTTTGGCGGGGGTTGTTATGTGAGTTAAATTCCCCTAATATTCACAGTCCAGTACCACCCACAAACTTCAGTTCGTGGTCTGAAGCACATGAGTTCATGGCTGGGGCATGTGAAGAGTTTCAGTTTCTTATGGTTTTTATCAGTCAGTGTGACACTTGAAACTCAGACTGAAGTCCAACACAGCCACCAAAGACGATGCATTTAGCAAAAATGGTCCAGTGTCACTGCAGAATGAAGTGCTGTTCAGAAATCCTCCTCACAGAAAGCACTTATGGCCCATTGGTGGGAGCTTCACTTTCATCCACATGGAGTTTCACAATCCTACCCCCCTCCAAACATTGAATTTTCTCCAGCTTTTTAAATGAATGTTTTCTTTCCCAGAAAACAATGCCTCACAATGCTGGAAGATGAAACACACTAGATGCGTCATATTTAATGAGCCTAGTAAGTGGTAACACATGAAACTTCCACATTTCTCTGTGAGTTTGAAAAGAAAATGTAGAACTTGTTGAACAAATTTTTGCTTTTAGAATAACAAAAGTAAGTTCATGCAACCTTATTTGTAATCTATGTTGTCAACAAATCTCACAAAAAAGCTCAAACTACCCTTGGTAGTCCATAAATATATAGTTTTATTTATTTTCTAAAAACACCCCAAAACACCTGACTTCTGACTTGTTGGGACAAGGACACTGCACCTGAATCTTGAGGTGTCTTGTGGTGCTAGGACATTGACAGTGGATCCTTTAGGAAACTGCAACAGTCAACTCTTTCTGTCACAAATCCATTTCTTTAGCTTCCATCCATGCAGCATTTTCTCCTCTGTGGTACATTAGTTGTCTGGCAGCAGGACGTTGAAACAGGAGAAAGGCAGATTGGACAGGCAGTCCGTGTTGACTGTGACCTGCATGTCACTAAAAAAAACTCTGCTTCTGTCGCCGCCGTTGGCACTGTCCGTTTTTTTCTTCAGCTCTGTGAATCGCTGGAGGATCCGCTGATGTTCACGGCCTCTCATCAAACCTCTGAAGTTCAGAACAGCAATCAGGTGCTTCTTGCTGCAGGTGGAGGAGAAAAAAAACAACACTGATAAATTTCATGCCTCTTCGTCACTGCAAAAGTTTTCTGAAAATGCATGGCTGAAGATGTTTTTGCAGGTCATTGAGACATTTCAGGAACATTTTCTAAAATACAAGAGAGTCATGGCAGCAGTGACCCACAAAACGAATGAGACACTGATGAAGGAAACATGTTCTGAGTGGACTGTTTGTTTCAGCTGTGTAAAGTATGCATTTTCTTTTTTTCTATAATCTGAGGAGCTCTCTCTTTGTTATTGTGCTTTCTTGACCTCCTTATCTTCACTTCAGCCTTTAATAGCTAGGGCTTTTCCTTGAGAAACTTGGCAAAAGAAAGCAGTTAATGCGTGTATGAATGTTGTTATGTGAATAACAGGAGTTGATTTATCAAGATATATATTAGGTGGAGCCAATTTTCCAGTCAGGAACCATTTAATCACATCGGAAGACAAGGAAACAATAACATGACGTAATTAGGAAAACCAGTCACACCTCAAAACAGTATAGAACACTGTAGAAAATGTAGCATTAGTGTTTGTGTTAAATTGAGGAAGGTTACATCGCTCCACACCGATCTGATGTTTTCGTCTTTTCAGCAGAAGCTTTAGTGAATGTCTAAGACATGACTAATTCGCTTTCTGTTTTCTTGTTGCATTTTTCCTGTATCAATAGACCAACGTTTCCACCTCGGAGTGTAAAAAACTTTTCTAATATTTCATGTTTTTTTGATTTTCCAGCATTTCCACTTGGGGATTTTTATGCAGATATAAAACAACGTGAATAGAAACAGGTGGACATAAAACAATTTGGATAATTGTTTTCAAAATGCCAAATATTTGCTGGTTCCATCTTCTCAAATTGGAGGATTTACTATTTTTTTGTTGTGATTTAACTTTTTAGTGACATTTCACAGACTAAATAATTATTTGTTCAATCAAAAAAAAATATTTGCTAATTAACAAAGGGGAAAAGCGACATAATTCAAGTCAAAGTAAAAAACAATCGAATGTGATTCATGGAAATGGAGGGGAAAAGCTCTCCAGACTAAAATCCTCTCTCATGCAAAGTTTTGTCAAAGTTTTTTAAAACTCATCAATATGTTACCCAAATTTTCCACGCAACAGAATGCCTGAAGGAAAACTTCTTGTTACTGTGCCCGGAGTAGGTGTGTCTCTCTAGACCACCAAGTTCACCCTGAGTACGAGTCGTTGTCTCCAGACATAAGACCCAGAGAACCATCCAGAACAAACCAAGACTATACTTTCAGGGATCATTTCTTTAGTTCTTGACTTGAGAGATGTGTTTCTAAAGAGTTTGGTCTCGCTGCCCACGATGATGAGTTAATATGTTTCTCTCAGAGCAGGAATCTAGTGGGAAGACTTTGTTTCTTCTTTACTGTTGATGACTGTTCAGTGTTTCTGAAAGAGACACTGATGGAGGAAACATGTTCTGAGTGTAGCTTCAACTGTGCTTAAAGAAAAACTTGAGTGTGGACTTGCTGCACATTTACTTATATGCTTCCACTAAATGTCAAATCTGTGCACAATCTGCTGTGATCTTGACTACTTATACTACTAAAAATAGAGTTTTAAGGTTTAAATTGTCCTGCTCTGGCAAATACAACAAAGCAGGTTGTTGTGAAGGAGGTGTTAGTTGATCACAATCTCTACATGGGCCCTGAGAATAGGTCTAATCAAGTGAACACACCTGTGCAGCATTTTAGCAGCTCCTGCACACCCACACAGGTGTTTGCAGTTACTTTGATTCTGATCAGACCTCTCCTTAGGTCCAAGTTGACTGGTGTCACACTGGGAATTACTTTAAGTGGCCAAACTCCAAGTAAAATTTTTTACTTGGCAATTTGTTACCAAGTAAATCCAGTGTGCAATTGTTGGTGTTAGTGTTAATTATTGGATTTCATTATGATGTAACTGCAGCCATTCTGCCAACAGCTAGTCGCTAGGTCTTTTCACCAGGTGGGAGTTATTGCAGGTGTCGGAAAGTCCCCACATCTCTGACATGAAATTACAAGTCGTCAAGACTGATGTGAATGGTTTTTCACACTCATCTCATAATTACAGTTCAAATGACATGAGATATATATGCACATTTGTTGCTGAGAGTCATGTAGATGTCAGTAAAGCAGCTTTTACAATCCCACACAGTCCACAGGGTAGAAACACATAGAAATCTGTAAGGAGCTGCAGAAGCCCTCCCACACAGGGCTGCTGGTGGCCAGCTGGCTGCTGCCTCTGTGATTTAATCCTGAGAGGAGGTTGAATCAGGCAGCATAAGTGAAAACATCTGTTTCATCATTTCAACTAAAATCATGAAGCAGGTATTTGGAAGTTTGGTTCCCAGGCATGTAACAAACCTTTGGAGGTCCCATATATTCCAAATAATTTAACTATAAAACTTGTGAAATAACTCAGAACATCCTGTACCTACTTTGTTACATTTTGGTGCCATGGTGGCAAGGTTGACTGATTTATTATAAGTAAACAGTAAAGTGGAACTCCGATTGTCTTTCTCCTCTAGTAAGTGACGTATTTCTGAGTGAAACACAATATCTGGTTGGGGTTTTTTAAAGTTAGTTTTTATGTGATTGTCCAAATTATCTAGTGCCCTGATGACAGCTGAATGGATAAATTTATGTGAATGCCCCTTAGTTTAAGTTGAGTCATCAAAAATGTTTTTCTTTTTTTTCCAGGAAAAGAAAAGACAGGGATATTGATATAAAATACACAAAAATTTTCTCTGACGTGTATTTGAGAACTGAACACTTTAAACAGGGACTAAAGTGATTTTTCACTTGATTGTGTCAGTTACAGCAACACAATCCTCAAATTAGAGACTGCATGAACCAAACCAAGCACTGTTGGTGGTACATATTGAGGTGAACTGGATTGCTACATTAAAAAAAACTAATAAAAAAATAAGGTCTTGACTAGAAGACATAAAGGTGTTTTAGTACAGGACTTTTTTTTTTTTTTTACATTTAAGTAACAGTCCACTCAGAACATATTTCCTCCATCAGCATTTCTTTCAGAAATGCTGAACAGTCATCAACAGTGAAGAAAAAACAAAGTCTTCCCACTAGATTCCTGCTCTGAAGAAAACATCATAACTCTTCATTGTGGGCAGCAAGACCAAACTTTTAAGAAACACATTGCTCAAGTCAAGAACTAAAGAAATGATCCCTGAAAGTATAGTCTTGGTTTGTTTTTGCTAGTTCACAGGGTCTTATGTCAAGAGACGAGCACTCGTACTCCTGGTGGTCAGAAATTATTCAGGAAGACACTCCTCCTCTGATCAGTAAATGAAAGTGGCAGGTTTGCAGACACTACATTAACTGAAGCTACAGCCAGTCTGAGCATTATGTAGCAGACTTCTCATGAATACTCCAATACCCAAGGTAGCGCTGCAATACATTCAGCAGTTCTATCCTTCCATTGTAAAACAATAACTCAAGCGTACAATCGTTTGTAAAGAGTCGTAAAGCTCTGCCTGCTTTTTGCCAAACTGCCTTTGGTGATGCTGATTCACAGGAGTTCACCACGAGTACGAGTGGTCGTCTCCAAACATAAGACCCAGAGAAACATCCAGAACAAACCAAGACTATACTTTCAGGGATCATTTCTTTAGTTCTTGACTTGAGAAATGTGTTTCTACAAGGTTTGGTCTCGCTGCCCACGATGAAGAGTTAAGATGTTTCTTTCAGAGCAGGAAACTGGTGAGAAGACTCTGTTTCTTCTCCACTGTTGATGATTGTTTGGTGTTTCAGAATGAAACACTAATAGAAGAAACATATTCTGAGTGGAGCTTGTGTTTTCTCAAAATAACAAGGTTTTTCCATGTAGAACAAGGAGCTTTCTAGGGTTTTTTTATTTTATGTGTTGGGAAAAGAATATGCTTCTTTTAAGAAACAATAACAGAACTAAAATGAGCTAATGCAGCAGTAAAATCACATGAATGAGATCTCTCCTCAACACTGACACCATTGCATCACTGTTTGTTTTGCCTGTGGGGTTGCCTAATCACCTCACATGTCTGTGGTTTGATTGACACGATTTCAGAGCAGAGGTCAACACCATCTCCATCTCACAGCCGTTAACTCTAGTTAATGCAGTACATATTCCATGTAAAAGGTTCAGTTTATTGGAGTTAAGGTTAGGTTATATTAATATTAAATTATTTTGGGTTAATTTTTAGCACTGGACCCTCATGTTCTGTTCCTTTTTCCGTCTCTAACCAAAAACTTGACATTTCCTCGGGTAATCACCTCTCAGATGATGTGTCTGGACTATATCTTCCTCCTGACAAGTATTTGGGGGGTTTTTGTAATTACTGAGGAAAGCCAAATTATCTCTGCTGTCCATTTTTGGATAAATCAGTTACTGAGAAATACTTCACTTCCTCATTCCCTTGGTTATATTATTTTACATCTAGTTTTGCTTATCTGAGTCCTGTCCAGACTTCTTGTACTGCAATATAGAGAAGCCTCTTTGTCTACTGCTCTCAGAATCACAAAGGGGAAGCTTTGACACAAAAAGAAATGAAAATCAGGATGTTGGTTAAATGTCTTCATTATGGATTTTTGTTGTGTTTTGTGTGTAATTTTGACACATTCAACTTGACAAACCACTGTCTTTCAACACAGACGTGTTACATGAATGTTAATCTCCATCTAAGTTTCTCTTAAACAACCTTGCCAGGTTTATTAGAAACACTGGCTGGTGCTGCTTGGGAAATCCCTCCAGTCTTTAAACCATACGGCCTTGGTTCTCTCTGCTGTCTAGCAAAACAACCTCCTGAAGCTTAGTCATCATCGCTTATAACCAGAGTTTCCTTAATGATGAATCCACATTTTTTTATTTCCTCCCGTGGGGGACACGGGACATTCATGATTGAATTATCAGGCATTTTAAATTCTGTCTTGGGGAATTTTCAAGGTGTCAACTTTGAGGTTTTATTAACATTCACTCTAGAAATATGTAACTGCATGCGCCATGACAAACACATCTAGATAATAACCTAAGATATACAATTCAGATTTATTCTGTTGACAGACGTTCATGGTCCCCAGAGGATAAATCCTAATGACTTTGGTGATCCTGTGATTGTTCCTCTAGCACCACCATGAGGTTCAAGTTTGTGATTTTTAGTTAAATATCTCAACAATTTTTGGATTGGATTGCAATAGAATTTGGTATAGATGTTCATGTTCCCCTCAGGATGAACTGTGATGACATTGGTGATCCCTTCACTTTTCATATAACTTCATCATCTGTTTGTTGAATCCTGTTAGCTGAAAATTAAACAGCTGCAGGCAGTGGAGATGCAGTAGTGACACTTCTGCTTGAGGATGAGATGTGGAATTATTTAACTATGCAGTAAATTTAAAGAAGAGCAAAATTATAAACCCGCAACTCTCACTACAACCAGTCTTTAATTTTGTCTTTCAGCATCTTTTGAGCGTTGGCAGAAGCAACACCACGACACCTTCTCCATCTGTAATCAGGTAAGTGATTTTTTAAAATGCTGTCGGTACTTGTGGCATTTTATTTACTAATGTGGAAATTAAGATCAAGTGACAAACCAACACAGTCAGGTTTTGGGGTGCACCCTACTACACCTGTCACCAAAGGTATGATGGGATAGCCCCTGTCTCATCACATTGTCCTCATGCAGAATGATCATGTCTTAATGAATGAGTTAGAAATATTTACCTGAAGTCAGGATAATGCTTCACTAAAGATTCAAGATGGTCCTTTATGTCCTTCTTGTTCTTCTGTCCGATGATGTCTCCCAGGTTGTCTCCGGCCAAATTCAGCCACTCGCAAGTTGATTTCTGTGACAGAAAATAAACATCAGAAATAAGTAGTAGTAATAATAATAATTAAAAAATACATAAAAACCTTAGATTTATATAGTGCCTTCCAAGAAACCCAAGGACACCTTACAAAAATCAAGACACAGGACACCACATAGGCATTAATTCCCTGAGTAGCTGGTCCCTGGTTTGACTCTTTCCAGGCATTTCCTGTTTACCTCTGCTGTTGCTATCAAATAAAATAATAAACAGTGAGCTGCTGCTAAGTTTTGAAATTTTTGAACAATGCGAGTTGCAAAAACAAAGTAAGATTTAGTGGTGTTTATTTTTTTCATTCTTTCTTTTTTTGTATCATGACATGAACCCTGTTTGCTGTTGACTATAACAACATCTTATCATCGCTAGGGTAAAAAATGAATTTATAATCCCTATAAATTGTAAAAAATAAATAAAAAAAAACTATTTGCCAAGACTAAAGGAAAAAAACATTAGTATCATTGTATAATACATATTCAGCACATTATGTCTTCATTAAGATAAAACTTTATTGATCCCACAGGGAAATTCTCAAAGTACTCAGTAATTAAAATGACCTCCACCTTTACCAGCTGCAACATTAAAGTGATGAACACATGAATGCATCAGTTACTATAATCCAGTAATATATATTCCCCATTCTGCGTAATGTGAACTTTTACTTTTGTCACTTACATGTACATTGAAGGCTGTTACTTTTACTTGTAACTGTGTATTTCTACACACTTTTACTCGAGCAAAACTTCTGAGTATTTCATCCACCACTGTCTTTTTTTATTTTTTTTACCATGTCCTCAAACACATCCACGAGTTTATCCCACTGCTGACGAATCTTGTCTGCCGCCTTCTCGTGTTTCCGGTTCTTGCAGGAGTAGTTATTCTTCATCAGCTGGCCGATGTACTCCTTCACCACGTGGTAGTGCAAACGGTTCGCAAACTCCTGTCACCGGGACACCCGTATACAAACACACACACACACACACACACACACAAACATAGAGGGAGTGAGGTGGCAGAATAATAACAGGATGGCCACAAAAAAAAAGGGAAATGTTGGAGTGCTCGGTAGGCATTCGTGTCTTTATTCGTCCGTCACATGAGCAGCATCAATCAGATCATCTGACCTGACACCTCCACTTCCACCTATTCATTTGTCCGTGTTGCCAGGGGTTAGTCCGCTAACTTAAGCCACGGTATCCGCCTAAAAACAATGGTGGTCCAAACTGATTCCCTGGAACTTCCAACTTCAGCAAAAAGTAAATAAGGATTTCCTCCACAGACCTCCAGTCCTATTACACATCAGCGAGAAAACCTTATCACTATAATTGTTATCTCATACTCTAAATCTTTTGTGCTCATTAAATCAAGTCTAATCTGACACAGACAACCTTAACAAACAAACAAAAAAATCTCCCAAGTTTTTTAATTGAAGGCATCACTTGTATTGGATTTGTCTAATGAGGAGTGGAAAGTTGCCAGTTTAAAATTTCCCCCCTGAGCATATCTGATTATTTCTGACACTATGGCAAGCAGCCAATCTTGATTAAGAGGTGGTAGTGTTTCTTGTGAATTATTAGGCGGGCAAATTCACTGAACTGGTTGGCAAGTGCTGATGTCTTTATCCTGCTGCTTGACCTCCCCCGCCCCCTCCGCCGCCTCACCTGGACATGTGGAGGCCTCATGAGAGCACAGTGCTGGGAAAGCAGCTTTGTCCGACTGTAAAGGTCATTAAAGTCCTCGTCATTGGTCAGCCACTTCCTCGTCATCATTCTCTGCAGGTACGGCTGGGAAAAAAGCACAAAAAACATCAAATATATACTGCAAAACAATTACTACAACATGCTACAACACTCTTTTACTCTCCAGAGATTGGAGGGATGTTTGTATTTTTGCTTATTTAGATGCCTGCCTCAGACTAAAGTGACTTATGTCTGCAGCAGGTTGGATTTTAACCTCTTGAACTTTTAGATTTTACTTCTAAGTAGCTTAAAGCAACAAAATGTAACAGTGGCCTCTGCAGCCACAAGTGGTAATTAATTCTGTTGGGCTCTAAGGGGTTTGGTTGTTTTCAGTCTTTTAACAGGAACTTTGAATGGTGTATATCCCTCATGATTCCTCATGAAGTGCTGTTGCTGCATCAAACACACCAAACTCCTTTCAGAATTTGTGATATTTTAAAGTTTCCTCCAGACTTATACGTCTTTTTAACTGATCTACAATTCGGCATTACCCAAGCAGTTTTTGTGCCAAAGCTTAACAAAACATTAACCCATAAGGAAGTCGCTACTTACCTGCTTTTTCCTCTGGCTTTTACAGCTTGTCGAGACATGATCGGTTGACCTCTGATATGGAGTCTACCACACTGCCTTACATCCTGTTTTCATGTCCCTGAACGTGCTTTTTTGTGGTGTTATAGCGTAAAACTGTGATTTCATAGAGGGGCTCAGGAAAAGAGCATCCCCTTTTCAATTCCCTTTTTAGAGACCACAGTAGAGAACAGATTCTCACATTTAAGGAAGAATCCTTGAAAACTGTCTTACACCTTTATCGCCCTACAGTATTTGATCCACTGATCATACTGTTATCATACCTTGACATCCTCTTTGAACTGGTCCTCCAGGCCCTGCAGGAGCCGGACAATCAGCCACCTCGCCTCTATTTTGAACCCTTCCACCTCATGTGGGCAGGCAGCCAGGTACCCATCCATGTGCTCCCTGCAGGAGGAAAAACATGGAAAAGTGAGATAGTAGCATACTGTTTGAGTTTTTGTAAAGCACTGGCACATTTTCAGGCAGTAAAAACTGCTGTGGTGCATCTTGGGGATAAACATCTGACTTCAATGTGGTCATCAAAATGTGACTTTTAGTACAGTTTTAATGTACTTTTTAAAATACAAGATCAAATCAGTAGTTCCCAATCTTTTTGGTCGGTGACCTTTTAAAAAAGCCGTGCTACATTGGGGTCACATGTTTCACTCTGAGTTGAAAGCACCTACACACTGAAATGTCATATAACGTCAGTCATAGGGGAGTGGGGACTTTTCCTTTTAATACTTACATTTAGCTGATAAAACTAAATGCAGGATTTCTTACTTGTAATGGAGTATCTTTACATCGTTGTCTTAGTACTTTAACTGTAGTAAAAGATCTAAATTACCCAGTTTTTCATCAAGACTGAAGCATTTTTTCACACCAGTCTGATAAAATAGAGGTGAACTAAATTTTCTTTTTGGTACTTAAAGCATCAAAAAACATCTCAGTTTTGCCTTGACTTAGACGCTAATCTCTGCAAGCTAACATGCTCTCAGTGACAATGCTAACAAGCTAACGTTTACTATGCCCACCCTAGAAAGTTTAGCATCTTAGTGACCTAATATTCCCTCATTAACACTAAACACAAAGCACAGCTTAGGTCAGTGTGTCTCCACCAGATTTAATGGAAATCCATCCAGGAGTTGTCAAGATATTTCACTCAAAACCATAAATGTCAACCTCCAGGAAAAGTCAGGGAATCACCAACGATAATTGGATTCATCCTCTGGGGAACATGATTGTCTTTGTGAAATCTCTTGCCGGTGCATCCAGTAGTTGTTGAGATATTTCAGTTAACTGCCAGTAGAATGTGTCCCAGTTTCTTTGGAAAATTCAAGAGCTCTTTGTGAATTGTTTTCACTGGCACTGCTTTCTATGAACAGTCAAAAATTGTATTTATTCTCGACTGGGATTATTGAGCATGAGCAGCCTGGATTGTTGCAACATGTCAGACCTAAAAAAGTGAGGGTCACCTCTGATTAGTTAATTTCTCCTCAGGTTTCTACTGTTAATACATCATTCTTTATGTGCTTCTTCCAGTGATTCTTTCAATGACATTATACTCAAAACCTGATTATATCACCTGAAAAAGTTTAGCTTGTTTTGCACATAATCTCATGAACATTACCTTTTAATTCACCTTTTAAAATTAAACAATAATAGCTCTGGTGCAGTGTAAAAGTTTCCAACATCACAGAGCATCAAACACAGAGAGCAGACATTAACCCGGCAGCCTGGTCTGCTGCCACAAACACACAGCCGTCCCTGAATAACCCCGTCACTGCCAACATCTGCTTTTGTTGTGACCAACAGAAGCAGCTGGAGTGGTTTAAGAGGTTCAGAAAGCGAATTTGCTCGAAGTGGTTTCACTTTCACACTCGCAGCCCCAATTCCCCGAAGTCACGTGAGGTGGCACTCTCTCTAAGGCTGGCACCGATAACGTCACCTCCTCCAATGAAACAAGAGACGGCGTGACCTCATTTTAAATGAGTATGCAATCAGCCTGTGCAGGGGTATTTAGTCTTCTGAACAACTCGGAGCCAGTGGAAAAATATGTTGGCATAAACACTGAGAGTCTCGCAGCAAAGTCAGGAGTAGCTCAGAAATGAATCATCCAAACAAAAGCCCTGCAGGACGGTCTGCGTCTTTAACCGTTCATTTTCTGCATCACATAAGAAAAAACAAGGAAACTATTTAAAATCCACTAAACTAACAGAACTAATATGACAGGATTATTGATAAAGGAGGTTTGTGAACTCTCCAGGTTCATATCAAAGCAACCTCTGTTGTGGTGCACCTCCAAAATAAAAACTTTAACATGCTACAAGTGTAAAAGCTTGTTCTTGACCTTTGGAAACATTTGTTTGTCAAAAGGATAAGTCATAAGCTTTTCTGGAGCTTTCAACCCCATGTCATGGTCTTCTTCAGATTGCTTAGTTGTAGGTCAAACTTGCAGAAAGAGCTAGTCAGTGGTAGTAAACATTTGGAAGGTAAGCATTGCCACACTATAAGTAGTATTTCCCTTTTACTCTGGTTAAATTACTCTGGCATCGCCTTTTAAACTGCCATACTTTCATTTCTGCTTCTGTCATTATAAAACAGGAAACAAACACAGATCCTCCCTGGGTGAGTCTGGTGACAGATTCCTTTTTCAGTAGGTGGGGAGGCCACGTTTGTGAGCCAGTCAGTTTAAGGCCATGCAAGAAGTCAGGTGACTTACTGTAAAGCAGAGAAGCTGTTGATGTAGGTTATCTGATACTCAGCCCAGAGGAGGCTGTGGTTTGAGAGCGCCGCAGAGACGGTTGAACTCTTCCTCAAACCTGGAGAGGAAGGAAGAGACTCCAGTCAGAGGAAAAGAGATGGATTTAAACTGTCAGATGAATAAAAGGGTCACAATTAGGAATGAATGAAACAAAGTTTATCCATAAAACGTAATAATCTCAAAGTTGGTCTCAGAGGAATTTACAGAGGACAGGCCTAAGGGTGGGTGGATAAAATAAAAGAAACATCTGACATTAGGTAGATAAGTCATAAATAAGAGATTGATTATTAGTCCCAAAAGAAAAAAAAAAGCACACTAGAATCACAAAAATAAATGGACACTCACAGAGGTTGTTAAGATTTAAGATAATAGAAACATAAAAAGCCAGGAACTGAAACCAAAACTAAAAACTTAGTGTAAATATGTCTAATTATAGTGCATGGGAATATCCTGTTCATGGTTAGTGCAGGTCTAGTGCTGTAGATGCTGTATATCGTCTCATTCACAGGCATTTAACACATAAAATATAAAACTTTAAAGTTGTGGTTATGGTTTGGAAAGTCCACTGGACAGTAAACATGACTAAATGAATGATAAATGGTGATACCTTTTAAATTAAATTACAAAGAATCCCTACAGTGCCCAGTTTTGCAGGTAATATTAATACATTTAAAGGACAGAGTCAGAGAGGTGTTAGTGTTGTTCAGATTATACCTTTATATTCTTTTGTCCACCACTTGCAGCAACATCTTACAAACTGATTTATTGATACAACTGATGTAATCAGATATCAAAGGATGAAAAAGAAGAAGATGACAAAGAAGGAAACTCAGCAAATCACAAGACACAGAGCTGCATGTTGGAAAAACACGAACCTGGACGTCTAATAAGTTTCATCATCGTTAAAACTCAAAATTTATAAACAGCTCACAATATGGAATAAAACAGTCAAATAATTCTAAAAAATAAGCTGCTGTTTCTGTGGAGACTCTCAAGCTCAGGTGACTTAAAGTGTAACAGTGAAAACAGTTGTGTTTCCACACATGAGCCAAAATGTCTGATTACTGTGAAATCTAAACCATGTCTTTGAACAGGAGGTAGTAAAACAAAAGTAAACAACAAGTATATAAAACTGATTATTTCAATGCCTAAACGTGGCTGTGCAAGAATAAAATTGCAAGGGTCAGCAAACCCAAAATGTAATATCTTTGTATGAGGAAGCAGGAGGTTAACGCTGCAGCATACAGTCACATTTTAGACATCAATGTTTGCCGTGCACAAAGCCAGGGCCATGAAAGGAATGGCTTTCCCAGGTTATAGCCTTGACTTCTACCCCATCTACCATCTCTGGGATGAACTGGAAAATGAGAAAAATGAACCTTTTTACTGTGTGCGAGACAGTGACGTCTTTGTCCTACAGGAGGTTTATTGAGTCTGTTCTGTCCTTCTGAGGGGTGGCTTTGTTTGAGCTTCTCAAAGTTTGAGTAAAATTTCTCGGGTGAGAATTTTGGTTACTGGGTATTCAGGTTTTCCCCTCTTTTTCTGAAGTGATCTCACATGTCCCTAAGCATCGTGATCTCTGTGGGTTTTCTCTTATAATTGCCTCTTTTAATCAGATTTCCCCTGTTGGGAGAATAGTTTGACTTTGATTTTGACAAGCTGCAATTAAGGACTTATCAGCCATCAGCCTCTGTGTAGATCTGGTGGAAAGTTTTCCCAGAAGATTGGAGGCAGTTATAGAAACACATCAACATATCAGTGTAGTGTATATAAACAAATATCTCATGTAATTTGTATTCTGGGGAGCAGCCCAGGGTTGTGGTAACATCAGTAACTCTCTGTCATCAGTTCCCTCAGTAGTTTTCCTCCAGTTTAATCACTTACATTGTTTCAGTAGCTTGTAGTTCCAGGTGTTTATCAAACAAATATAGAGCAGCACTGTGTTTGCATCTTGTTTCCTTTTCTGCTTTATTTTAAACTGAAGAGATGAAATATCTCCAGGAGTAGGAGGAAGAGTTGAGAGTTACATCTCATCCCTCCCTGTTTTCTTAGAGATAAAAAAAGACAAAGGTAGATGGACACATGATCTTTCCAGGCTTTTCTCTGATTTCATGATTCGGTTAAAAACAGATGAGGGGAACATTCTCACATTACTCAATAGGAAAATTGGAGCGGTCAAAGTCAGGATCCTGTTTTTTGGTTTGTTTTTCTGAGCTGCCATGGGTGGGTCTCCTTGTCACTCTTCTACCTTCCTCTTTTACCTCCTCAGTGAGGTTATGAAATATTTGGATTTTATTTTGTACCAAGCACCATTTTCCTTTTGACTCTTGACTCTACAGAATGGTTTACTTATTCCTCCGGCCCAACAATGACTTTTGACCTTTGTCCTCCTTACTAATAAACTGTCAGAGGATAGAAATGACAGTCTCGAGTGCTTACTGTCATGGAGTGATTGCGTAATGGGTCAGTGATTGTGAACATCTGTTGTCGAAAACGTTAGATACTAAAACCAACCACAAAGAGACGCACAATAACTGCAAATGTGCAGCTGCTGTCAGTCTGGATGTTCTTATAGATACAAAAAGTACTAATATAAGTTATTATGAATGAGTTAAGAAGCAAAAATGGCCTCTAAAGACTTGAGACATGAAGCTGAAGGCAAACTTTTATAGGTTGCGATTATCCCAAGGTTTATTTTAAGGCTGAAACTGGAGGGATTCCTTGTGTCCTATATAAATATGTATTATTATGTCATTTAGGGTCAATGAGGTGGCGATCTGCCTCTCTAAGACCTTCCCTTTTAAATACTCAAACATTTAGTATTTGTAAGAACTTTCGTACACATTCATTATGTGTGTTTTTTTGTGCTCACGTACCTTTTGGGGAAGCCTTTCAATTCCTCGAGGCAGGAAGAGAGGACTTTCAGTTCCAGCTCAGCATCAATGACTCGAGAGTTTTGGCAATTTGACTTCACTTGCTGAAGAAAGAGGAAAAAACAGAGACAATGTTAAAGAATCACAATGTAATAGTGAAGTAAATGCTGCCACCACATGTCCAAAACACTGTACTGCATCTGGTGGATCAGAAAAAAATCTCACTGCTGTCATTTCAAGTCTGAGCTGTGTTTACGTCTGATTTAAACACCTTTTTTTGATAGCTTTTACTAAATAATATTAACACACTATAACTGATTATTTAGAGGGTACTTTCCTAATAAAATATACATTATTATTAGCATATTTTTTCAGATATTTACCTCGATTTTCAATACATTAAATCACACCTACTGTATGATATTAAAAAAGGAAAAAAAATTAAAGATGCTTTTGTTTTAACCACACAGCAGTGTCGTACCGTCCAGATGTCCATATGAAACTCAGAGTTGAGGAATTCGTCGTCTTTCTCTGGCATCCTTCTGTCCTTCCAAAACTCTTCATTTTCAAGTTCAATGATTTTGTTGAGTGAAGATTTCATGTCCACCTGCAGAGAAGCAGAAACAGGGTGGTGTGAATATTTGTAAAGTTTTTAATAACTCTGCAATGCTACTAAAACACCCAAATACCCAGAGTCCTCACCTTCACTCTGCAGCAGTATTTCTCTTTCAGCTGCTTCAGGAAGTTTTCCTCCAGCTGCAGATCGGTGCTTTCATCGTTCATGTCCGGCTGCAGGGAGAGACTTCCCATGATCGTCTCGCTGCGTGAAACAAGATTTCAAAACATTTCATTGTGCTTGCATCTCCCAGAGCTCATGAAAGCTGAAGACATGTCGCCTCATGTCCAGGGAAGAATTCAGATTCTATCAGAACCTGGCGATGTTGTATGAAAGGATCTGGGAAACATGTTCACACAATGCTTTGGAACAAAATGTGGATTAAAATATAGATAAAACACACAATTACATCTAATTAAATACAGTAAATCCCTCCCCAGAGATACAACAGATGGCTTGTGGACCTTTCTGCTGCATATACAACATTATAGACATCAATCATTTAATTAAGTTCATGAAAATCCAATCACCATTGCCCAAAATTTAGTGAATATAGCAATGACTGAGTTCATTTTCTCAGGAGATCTGTACTTATTCATATAAACAGATATACTGTATAAAAAAGTCTTTTTTTAAGATGCTGCTTTACATAATCTGTGAGAAATGTGGACATGACCTGATTATATTTTTCCATTTTGGCCTCAGGAGAGTTTTGTGCCTCTTTTCATCAGATCAGCTGTTTATTTTTGGGCTCCCAAATGTTGTTTCAAGCACAGTTTTTTGGTTTGGCGTGGCCTGATTCAACAAATAATATCAGCAGTGCTGCCTCGTTTCTTTCTTTTTTTTTTTTACTGCTTTCCCCACTCGTGCTCGCTGTGGTGCTGTGGTGTCGTGTTAGGTCTCCTTTAAGCATCTCTGTCTGCACCATCTGTGAACTCAGCTTTATGTGGGCAGTCGAGGAGATGTGTTTGGGGTATTTCCTGCAATTTGAGACTGTAAATATTGTTCCAGGAAGACAACCAGACATAGAAATTACTGTCAGCATCGTAAGTGTTAACAGTTGCTAATCACACAGGTGAAGGGATTTGTAGAAATAATGTGAGTAACTACTAAAATATGATGCAGGTTGTAGAAAACCTGAATTTCTTTTGATTAAAGGGGCACTCAATCAATTTAGTCCTGCACTTCTGTTAAGAGGCAAGGTCAACATTGAAGCAGCAGAGGTTGAAACAGCCTGACTTTTCATCTGTAGTAAGAGCCAGTCACCTAAAATGCTGGATTCCACAAACTCAGCATGGCTTCCTTTAGACCTGAAACATCTATGTGTTTCAGAACTCCATGATCCAAGTTTGCAGTGCAGACTTTTGCAGACTTTTGGTTATAAAGCATCGTAACTGAACTGCAGTGACATTTGCAGGTGCGTCTACATGCTGTTTAACGAGCTGCACCTAAGCAGCTGATTGATTTCAAGGCAATAAAGTGACATCAGCCGTGTACTTTTCCCTAGTGAATGTTTGTTTGTCGACTTGTTCAACAAGCTAAGGTGCAGGTTAAAACATGTATGATTCTAGGTTTGATACAAAGGAGACTTGGCTCAGTGATACAACACTGAGTTTACTGCTTTGTGCAGGATTTAGTTTGCTGTGCGTACACAAACACCAGAGTAGTATTTGGTTAAATGAATGTAGAACAAGGAGGCACCGTAATTAAACCTTAAACTCTCACAGGACAAATCATTTACAGAGAAAACCTCAGTTGGACTTTAAAAACACTAATCTCTCCTCTCTTAGTTTGTGACTTTTCATGCCAGTTTACACTCTTAAATCTGAACCGTCTGGAACATTTTGACCAAAAATAAATTGGTTTGGAACCCGATACATCGAGTCATCACTCAAACCAAAAGACAGTGAACCCAGATCTCATCGATTACAGCAAATGCTGCCATAAAAAGAAGGACCAAAAAAAAAAAGAATTGCGAAACGAGCAACAAAAATGGCAGCTGTGGGATGTTGATTAGAACATAAAAGTCAAGTTATTGTGGATGACTTGGTTGAAATGTCTCTTTTCTACATAATCTAATCCAAACTGATGTTGCCCTAAAGGTTAAAGCAGCAAATGTATGACTGGAAGGTTGCTGGTTTGATCCCTGTGCTGACGGGATAGAAAGTCAAAGAACACTGCTTTACCCTCCATCATCACTAAGACTAAGATGCCCTTGAGCGATTCTTAACCTGCAACAGCTCCAAGGAGGCTGCTCAGTGACAACAGATCACCATCTGTATCAGGGCTGCCACTTCTTATTTTAAATTCGAACATGTGTTTGAACATGGGGGGATAAGTTGATATTCATGCTGCAATAACCTGTTTGAAATGTAGGCTGCAGTCTTTTTAAGTACATCAAACCATTTGAAGCAGTTTGCTTGTGATCCAGCAGAGGGCGCTCTATCAGCTTGACCTATTGACCTATCAGTAAATTAATGGTAATGCAGTGTTTTTCTGTCAGAGAAAGGTCGTCCTGAGCGGACAATCAAACACCAAAACATCTGAGAAGCAGTGCGAGGAAGTATTCTGGGCTCTACACCGTGGATAGCAGAGGCATAAATAAAGATAAGGCCATTTGTCAACTTTGTTGCTGTACTCTTCAACAACAATCAAATTGCGGACTCAGCTGCTAGCTTACAATCTCAGTGAGCCAGTAGAAGCAGCAAAGACAAGCAGAGCAACATCACAAAGTCATTTTGAATTTGTTCGATCTTGATTTTTCTGAAAAAGTGACAGCCCTAATGTGTATCAGCTGTGTTCCCGTTGATGCACTGACCTCTTGTACGTGTTGATGATCCAGTTCAGCAGACTGTACAGATCCCTCCGCTCCGTCACCTGCTGCTCCACCTTCTTCAGGTGCTGTGCGACGACTCTGTGATAACTCCTCACGTAGGTGCTGAAGACCTTGAAGCTGGGCGGGTAAGACCACTGCAGCTCCCTCTTCACGCTCTCCAAGTCCTCTATGATGGTCTTACCCAGTAGGCCCAGGTGCACAGCGAGCCAGGAGGCGCTCTGCTCCCTCTGTTCCTTCTGCTCCTTCTGCTCCCCCTGCCCCAGGTGAACGCTCTTCACCTTCGCCTGCACCCCCTCTTCCACCGCCTCCCTCCAGGCCTCCATCCAGCTGCCCGGCAGCCCTCCTGGTTCCTCGGCTCTCTTGTCCTCCTCCTGGATGATGCGGGCCGTGAGTAACAGAAGTTCCTGGTTTCTGGAGGGAACAGAGTTGGAGTCGCGGACTATGGTGTTGATCTTTTTCCTCAGGTCTCCATAGAGGAGGCTGAGGTCTTTTTCCTTCTTGGCCAGCTCCATCGGTGCGTCCCCACCAGACTGGTCCTGCTCCTGCTGGAACTCCCTCCGCAGGGCGAGCAGGTTTAGGTGAGCCTCCTCCAGAACCTCCGTCTCTATCAGCTTACTGATCTGCATCACTGGACGTAAACAGAGTGGATGGTGAATCCCTCCAAACTAACTCTTCATATCTTTACCAGAATGCAGCTCAACACAACTTGTGACTTTTATTTTAATAGTTAAACCAAAAACTTTTCAGACAGCGGTGTCATTGTGCACAGACAAACTGAACTCCTGTGTATTTACACCAGGGACAAGATTCCTATCTTTGACTGTTTCTGTTGCCAAAACAGAGAAAGATAAAGACGAGCGAGTGGAATGTAAAGACAGACAAAGAGACAGGAAGGTGTTTAGGAACATTATGAGAAAAGGTTGCATTCACTGCCCGTGGCTATGAATGTCTTTGAACACTCAGAGGGTTGACAGCCCGTTGGATGTGAACTGAAGGACAAATGAATGAAGTTTTCTACACACACAGCTAATGTGAATCAGATTATTTCACACCTAATTGAATTCTCTGTGGCCGTTTTGTTCTTCTATGTGGTCACTTCACGTATCTTTGTCGTTTCACTGACTTTCCAGCACAAAACGCCACCTTGGTGCCTTTAATCGAGACGAAACAGCAAACCCTGCTCGGATAAAAACGTGTGGGAGAGACTGTACCTGACAGCGGTGAGTGGGGTATTTCTGGCAGTGTGTATATCTCCTCAATCTCCGCCAACACCACCTCCTCCTCCTCTGTCTCCTCCTTCTTCTCCTCCACTAAGCCTTCACCGACAGATTTAGACTTTTTTCTCTTGACGAATGGCAGGCTTCGACGAATGGATCCTCTCACGAAAGAGTCAGTGCTTGGCATACTGGGATCTGCTGGATGGAAAAGCAGCAATAATATGTGACCAGTTGGTTTTATATGGACCTGGACATGATTTCTGGTCTTTTGTTTTCCCTCCATCAACAGCACCTTGTGTTCTGAACTCAATGCTCCACCAGGCCACTATGGAGATGCCATTAAAGTGTTTTTTTTTTTTCTTTTTATCTAGAAAACTGTTAAAATGTCGATAGCAGTTTCATATTATCAGCCAGGAGGCTTATTGATGTGAGGAAGATATCAGTACCAGTATTAAATGATTGATTTACCTGTCTTTGAACGTTTTAGAGGGTGGCTGATGTCACTATCACTGTCCTTACCAGGGGTAACTGGAGAACCAACGCTCGGACCTGATTAAGAGAATACAAAGCAGAGCAGTTTTCAGTTGGACATGGCTCCATAGCTCCTTGTTTCACAATCACATCTCTCTTTGTCGAGTCAGTAGGAAAAGAAATCAATGCCAGTGCTTGAAAACTGACACGGTTTCAGTTTCTTAAGGTTCGTATTTACACCTTCGTGGGTGTATGTGTGCGTGATTTGGCAGAACTTCGCCCTTACTGTGACCTCTAAAGCTAAACCCACTGAGGAATGCAAAGATTAAGCAATGATGAAAACACACAGGTTAGTTTGGCTCAGCCCCAGAATGAAAAGTGAAAGTCACCGACTGAGTTTCTGTAGGGATTTAAAAGAATCCAAAGGGCTTCCTCTAAATGAAATAACCTCACGTGTTTGACTAAAATGTTACCACGCTGAATGCTGAGAAAGTTTTGAAATGTTAGGACACTGTGCATGTTGTGATGAAGCCTTGTGTCGCTGCCTTGAAGGTAAAATCCACCCTCGCTGTTTTCCTGCATCTATTTTGTATATTTTTCTACTTCTGTTCCATAACATTTGCATCCAGAAAATCTCTCACAAGCTCATTTTGCTGCAAGACTCAAGTTTGGAAAACAAATGCTTCAGAACAAATTCAGCCTGACTGAGAACTTTCTGAACTCCTGAACTTTATTAACGGCTACAGTAGATCTAAACGAAGCTACATGATTCAGAATCTACTTTTCCTCTTTCTTAAAATGTATTAAGGGGTCACAAGACAAGTCTGAGCGATGGACAAGAAAACAATCAGCAGCAAAGACAAATGACAGCTTAGCAGATACTGTAGGAGGACTGAAGTGTAGGAGGGGTTCATGTTTATGTGTGAGCGACACAGAGAACTGTCAGTCTTCTACTGCACAGCCCACTTGAAATCATGATTAACTCAAACTTATTCATTCACGACCAGAAGGGATGGATGGATTTACCAGGATGTGATGAATTGAAAGCTTCACAGACTGAACAAACCAAAGATGTTTGTTAATTTTAGTCCTGAAAGTCAGGAAACCAGAGAATCCTACACACTGTCCATCACTTGAACTCACTTTATAAACACGACGTTTCAGTTTTCATATCCTCATCAGGCAGAGTTCATACTGTCTGTATCACACAGCAAACATCATTTATCTAACAGTCAGGTGACTATTTGAATATTTACCAGCGCTGGTAATTCCAGGGGAAAACCCTGGATGAGCTTCAAGTTGAAGGACGCTACACAAAAACCTGGTCAGGTGGATTCCACTCACAGCACATCCACACCGTTTTCTGTTTGCTGTTGCTGCAACTACCAGTTATTATCAGTTAATTGTTTGATCTATGTGAGTATTCTGCAAGAAAATAGTGAAAACCCCCCACTCAGATAGCTAGTTCTGTCTGATCAACAAGCTAAAACCCCAAATACTATCAGTTTTGTTTGAACTTGGGTCACATGATATGATGGGATGGCGGATAAGTAGCACACCACTTTTAAGGACTTTCAGTATGTCATGTCTACACATTTTAAGCTTTTCTTGCATCATTTAACTTTGTTTAGTTCCCATACTTTCCCTCTGTGAAGAGATGATGTAGGACCAAAATTTTGGGGACAGCAAAGCCTGTTGAAATGAAACGTCAGGGTCCTGTCGCTGCTTTTAGCTAACCACAGCACTTTGTCTGAGTACTGCTTTTATAACATTTTATCTTGTAATTATTTATTTATTTGAAAGTCTTTTAACTTGCAGGTGTTTTTTTAAAATGAAAAACATTATTTCATTTTCATGTACCTACGAAAAATGAAGAAATGCTGAATCTGAATTTTGGCGTAAAATAACATGCAAAAAGCAAAAAATGCGTAAGGATAACATGAAATATTCCCTCAGAAATTGCGTATTATTCATACACATTGATGATACCAGACTATTTTGCCAAAGAATTAACTGCTAGCAATTAATCAATTATGAAAATAGTGAACCATTAATTTCAGCCTTAAAATAACCTTAATAAGTGTTAGGGGTTAGGGACAAATGTAAATAAGGATTTTATCTCCCTCTGTTGACACCAGCTGAAGCAGATCACCTTCAGATATTTCTCAGATTGTTTAACAAACATCCAAATAAAATCATAGATTTCTACATCCACAGCGGCAGCTCGGGTTTTGTTTTTCAGTAAAGTGCGGTGATGTTTGCCGTTTTCTCTGCTTTCTTGCTCTTTCTGCACTGTGTTCTCACATCATTGCTCTTTCCACCTACACACAGAGTTTCACCCACAGCTGAGTGAAACAAGTTCACACACATTTTCTGGTGAGCGTTCAAGGTGGCAGATCACTAATTTAAGGAGAATTAGAGGAGGCAGATTGAGGCAGAGCAAGTTCACCTAAACAGGTAGATCAGGTGTTTGATAGGATCTTATCTTCCTACATATGAGCTTGGTTTTCCAGGGGGCTCTGACCATTGAGTGTAGGTTGTTGGTCCACATAAAATGAAAACTACAACACAATGAAGTGTACAGAAAACAGCCTTTCGAGACTTCGGCCGGTTAAACACAAACACCAATTCTGACCTTCAGAGGCCACATTACTCTACCTGCTGCACAAATCCAACAGAATGGTGCAGGAATGGGTCCTGAAACCCAGATGGAAGTCAGCAGTGCTATGGCACGAAAACCGATCTACTCATCAGTCCACCTTTACAGCCTTGTTCTGTTTCTACTCACACTCTTTCAAACTATCACTAACTTTCCAAGAAGAAAGTCCCATTTGCTTTTTGTCGAGGGAACCAGGTTGATGCTAACTTCAGGGTTGGCCTACAAAAACCTGCGCCACTCTACCATGATGGTACTCACCGGGTGACAGAGGCGGTTGTGACCCTGACTCAGTCACATTTGCTTTAGGTGTGCCCTTTGACCCTTTGCCTCCAGGTGAAAGCAGGCTCTTCTCTGCAGCACGCTGGATGCTCTTTTTGAACGACTTCATCATGCCCAGCTTCACAGGAGAATCGTTGGTCGGCGTCTTCCCATTGCTCTTGAGGGACACAGTGTCCTCGTCTGGGTTTACAGTAGACTTGTCCATCATTTCTGACATCTCATCCTGTTAAATAACATCCACTTGTGAGAAAAAAACCCATAAATTTAAAAGTTAAAGCCAACAGCGGAAATATCTGCCTGCCACTCTGCTCTAATAGGAGTGTGTGTGAAACAGCAGTTAACGTGTGTTTTCACTTCCAGTCAGCAGGGATTGGTAGATTAGTTTTGTTTACAGGTAACATGACAACCTGCCTGAGCAGTTCTTACAGCGTGATGTAAACAGCTGCAGACATAAATGCAAACTCTCTCTACACTGTCCTCTGTGACTATCCATCTCCCATAAACCAGATAAGAGAAGAGAGGAGTTGGTATCAGTCTCTGAAATTAAATCTGAACACCTGCTGTTGCTCTGTCGACGATCTCCCTCTGAGTGATAGTCAGCGGCTTGAATTAGGCTCAGAAGGTTCAAGAGTAATCAGGAACTGTAGATCGGTTAAAAAGACTTAGAAGTCATTATAAACCAGCATCCATTTTGGATCTCCAGTGAGGAAACTTTGAAAATTTCAAGAATTCTGAATGGAGTTTGGTGTGTTTGTTAAAGTGACAGCACTTCCTGCTCCAGAACTCACAGAGCTCACTGATTTTAGAAGCCCGGTGTTATTTACATGCAAGATACAGCCATTGATTTTGTTCCTGAGTACTTGAAGATTGTGACTGATTACAAGCTGTTTTGATTTTCATAGTGAAGCTGGTTCTTTCAGTGTTTTATTGAATCTGTTCTACTGTACTGAGGCTTGGTTTAATTGTGTAGATAAGCGTCTCAGGGTGTCTCAGCTTCAGGATATTTATTGTTTTTATCAGTAATGATTTTTTTACTGTCCCTTTCACCCACTTCATGAGGAGTTTGACCTTATTTCTTTAGGATGCTGTTACAGGACGCTCAGGACACTGTTTATTCCTGTAGCCATTAAAAAACTGAATCTCTTTGTGTAATGGAAACTGTCTCACCTGCACTTTATCTCACCAGGAACTGCACTTTATTTAGCTTTGCATATTTCCCATCGTTCTTCAGCTTATCTCTCAGTTTTTGGCAGTAGTACCTCTATTTTACCTTTTATGTCCTTGACTATTGTCTCTCTTTTTGCTTGATTGTTTCTGTTAATTATCATTGGTGGAAGCCGGTCCATACAAAGCAGATTTCTGAGGTTGTAAGAGTTGAAGCTGAAGTTTAATTTGGTAAAAACATCCCTCTGGGTCACCTTCAGTTTTTACAGTGCACTCAGAGTTATAAACTTGAGCAGGCAGAGCTGCAGCAGGCGATTTACAGATTTATATCTCCCTGGATTTCGCCTCTCAGGCCACAGTCTGCCCTGTCTTCTTACTGGAGGTCACTGAGGTCATATTCAGCCTGAGAGGCAGACTGCACACCTTCACCTTATTTTGGGTAAAGAATAATTTAGTTGTATTTCTGTTTACAGTTAATATTCTCTTAAAAAGAAGCAAGAACTTGTGTTAAAGATGCAAACACAACTTTATCTATCACAAAGTATCACATCTCTGCCAGGAAACCGAACATGATTTGTTTGTTGCACTATGATTACACACTCTGCTTTGTGTATTATCGTGTTTATTTCCATGTTATACAGGTGCTACAGGTGAACTTTAACCTTGTACAATCCGGTTTTCCTACTTTATTAACTAATCATTTGTCCCTTTAGAGTTTTTTCCTCTCTGCACATTCATTTACAGTAATTCTTCTTCTTCTTATTATTATTATTATTAAACCCATAACATCCAATTAAATAGCATTAAAAATGTGTGATCTGATCTGCTCTAGCATTTAAAATAAAAGGCTTCAACATTATGAACATCATGAGTTTGTATCAAAGAGTTTCTCACAGTATTTTATTGATCATTTTGTGGCATTTTTGTTTAAATTTTTCCCCCTCGTTGTATAAACACTGCATTCCTACAAAATATAATTTGACTCACTCCTTGTACACAGAAAGATTTGATTCTGACTTAATCACTTTTATACTTTCAATTTTATTATCTCAAGTCAGAGTAAGCTTGTGTGTGTGTGTGTGTGTGTGTGTGTGTGTGTGTGTGTGTGTGTGTGAATGATAAAGTAAACAAGCAGCTTTTTCCTTTCAGTCCAGAACTGTATTTTACAATGCAACAACTACAGTCTAACTACACATGTGTAATTTAGATGCAATTATTCATTTGATCCCTGTAGACGAGTACATAAGTGTCTGTTAAATATTAATAGAATAATAATTACTGTAAATAAAGCACGCAATGATTAAAGTCTCCTCAGTCCGTCTTACTCTCCACCTGATTTTTAAAGAATATTTGACTGTTGATTTAAGGTTTTATTACTGAAAAATACAGATTTATTCAGTGTTTTTATGAAAAAGAAATAAGTGAACTATGTAAGAACAGTTTCCTGTGTTTCTCCAAGAGCTAATATTTATATATAAAGCTTAATTGATTATCACTAAGCCAAGACTTTGATTCTGTGGCTCTAATAATAAAACTTACGTTATACTGTGGACACTGAAACAGAAGTAAAGCCATTATACAGCATGCAACAACAGTGTACTATTAATATTACATTTTACAGGATTGTGCCAAATCGGTTTTTATCTTTAAAACAGGTCAAAATCAACTCTAACAGAAAAAAAGTTGCATTATTTGTTTTTGAAAATAAACACTAAATATCCTGACAGCCTAAATACTGAGCGCCATTGTTTTACCAAACTGTTACTGATCAACCAAAACCTATATCAGCATGTTTAAAGTAAAACCCTCTGAATGCTCTCTCTCTGTAAATACAGATAACGTTAAACCAATGCTGACTGTGGACTAATTAATAGCAGCCTGCTGTCTGGTTAAATCTAAAGAGAAAAGTGTTGCATTACCTGCGCAGCTCAGGTGGAAAATGTCGCGCCGCCTTTCCCTCTATTCTTTTATTTCCTCCGCTCTAGCTTTCGCTTTCTATACCTGTAAAAAAAAAAAAAAGATCCGGTTTGTAGAGGTGAATTTATCGGAATCAGGTGACAGAAGCGTCGGAGAGGTGAAAAAACAAAGAATAAGCGGTAAAATTTCGGATATAAGCAGCTTTTCCTGGGACAAGGACAAAGCAAAGATCACCTCTGTGTCTCCACTGTGATTAGAGATGAGTTAATGATTAGACAGGAGCAGGAGAAGTGTTGGTCTGTGCACACAGTTTTTTATAGTGTGTTAATCACGTGATTTCTGATAATAACAAACATTTACTTTACCTGTATCGACAAGGGATCTGTCTCTCTTTCCTTTCTTTCTTTTTTTTTAAAAACCCTCAAACGTGGCATTATAGTATGCGACTGTGCTGCATTTAAGAGCCTCCTGTAAACTCCTGTTTCAAGGTTATAAGTCATAAATTAATAGGTGTAATAATGTAGTAGTGATTGAAAGTACTCGGATCCTTTAATACAGTAAAAGTACCAGTTCATAAATGTAAAAATGCTTCATTACAAGTAGAAGCTATTCATGTTTAATTGTTCTGAAGTAAAAAGTACAGAATAATTATCAGCGGTTAAGTATCAAAAGTACTCGATCTGCAGAATATATTACTGTGAAACTGTACTAAAGTATGGTAGTTGAGTACATATACTTAGTTACTTTACTCCACTGATCTATATACAGCAGGTGACAGAGCAGCAATGAAACAAAAAACAACAACTAATAAACAACAAATAATGACAGATGTTATTAAATTTGTTGAGTTCGTGGTGCGTTCAGGATCTTTTTGGCTTTGACCCCCTAAAACAAATTTTCCTTATGACTCCTGAGTTTTTTCTTCTCAGTTCACTTCATTGGGAAGATTTTTAGAGAAGAGAGACATCAGGAAAAAAAAAACAGGATTGTGTGGAACAGGATTTTTATTCTTTCTTATTCCTTTAAACACCAGATTTAATTCTCTGTCATTAACTGTGCATCCTCGCTCTCCACCCACACTTCCTCCGCTGGGGGTCAGAGACACTGGATTTCCTGCCACTTTATCCACTAGAGGGTGACGTGCTATACTTGTTTCAGTCCCAGCATTATGCTTGTGCAGTAGTTGAGGCTCCTTCCTGTTTGTTTTTGTAATTACGGGAGATAGAGGTTAAGTTAAGTTGCAGGTGTGTGTCGATAGAAACACTGAGACTTGTTTCCAGCTGCTGGAGATCAGATCCAACATCTGCTGCACCTCCACTGCACTTAACATTTCCGGTCCAGATGAACGGCATCGTGACCAGCTGCTGTGTGTGTGTGTGACATACAGTGAGCGGATTATAGATGCATGGAAATGAAACAGTTACTGATCCGGTGTCTATAGTGTCAACAACAGCTTAACATAAGTCACGACATCCAGTTTCATCCATCCGTCCTCTCTCCTCTTCTTCTTCTTCCTCTTGAGTCTTTAATGAAAACTGTAGGTGGAACACACACATTAAAAAATCTTATTTTCTCATTTTAAATGTCATTTGCAAAAACCACATTCACCTGTAAATTTCTTAATCGCATGTGGACATCCTCAAACAAACAAAAAGCTCATTTAAAGAAGTGTTTTTGTGTTGTAGCTGTTTAGTACTTTAGAGAAGTGGTGTCCAACATAGGGGTTAGACCCTTTTGAATGGTCACAGGATAAATCTGACCGGTCGTGAGATGATTAATGGGAAAGAAAACACGGAAGATAAGTTCTGATGCACAAATTTCTATTTACAAGTCTTTGCTTTTTTGTGAAATAGTGGATAATTTTATATGTTTAGGCCTTAAACAGTGTATTGAAATTTACAGCAGCACAAATATGATTTAAAAAGTGTGTTATCTCAAGTTTTAAATGTAAATGTCTGTCGCTGTGGAGTTACAGCAGCAAAACTGAACAAATCCTGTCAAAAGTAGAGATAATGGCCCTAAAATTGTCCTTTCTGCGTCATTTTTCTAAAACTACATCTAGACAGCGGTGTGTGGTTTACAGAGAGAAAATTGTGAGGCTTTGTGCCCTCAAAATGATGTGTAATTTGTCAAGGTTGACAGAGGGTTTACCGGGATGATGCCGCTCCTGGTCTGCACGTCTGCTTGTTAAAGGGAGTTTAAACAGCCACCTTTCATTTCAGTAAAACACTGAATATATAAAATGGGACGGTAAGAACGTGACCTGATGATCTTACCATCAGGAGGAGCCTTGTTCACAATGTAAAAAAGGTTTAAGACCCCTTGTTTAGGTTTATTAGGCACCAGATATACAGTAATTTGCCTCCAATCTATGTATGTTCAAGTAGTTAACACGCATAGATTTCTTATGGGCATAAATTTACTCTAAGTATAGAGAAGTATTTATCTTTACAAGAGGGTTTGAGAGCAGAACCTGTATTTCCAGGTGGATTTTCACCATCATTATCATCCACTTCCTTCTTTTCCATGATGCTACAATATGACCGGTTCTTCCAGCAGCACCGGGGATGTCCACCCAGCAGCAGCAGCAGCAGCTCAGCCACACAATGGCTGCTTTAGATTAGTGTAGTATAATGAAAGGAAAGATGTGGCATGAATGCTCTGGGTGTGTGTGTGTGTGTGTGAAAGCGTACGCCCACGAGCTCAGACCATGTTGAATGTTTAATTAAACGATAGTGCTATAAAACCCTTATTGCCAGTCTGAACAAATTTAATTGAGATTATTTGATAATTTTGTCGTGTGGAACAAAAGAAACAAATTAACATCATGTTATCCTCAACCTCTCTCAGATATTTACCCCGCTTTCTTTTCATTCAGGCAGCAGGGTTCAAATGAACTCAGCTTGTGTTCATTTTATTAATTAGCATTTTGTTATCACAGAGCCGACTTGCTAGTCGCGGAAATGGTAGCTAAAAATATACAAGGTGTGAGCAAAAAAGCTCGGAGACTGCACCTACAACGAGAAAAAAGTGTACTCGATTTAAATTTGGGTGCCTTTTCCTTCACGAGTGCAGCGATACACCGCTCCCAGCACTTCAACTCACACTGGGTCTCCTCCGCTGTGTGAGAACGGTGACCCTTCAGCTTTGAATTCATTTCAGTCTGGGGAGACTTAGAGCAAAAGAGCATGAGAAAATCCAAAGTAGAATAAAATTTATTTTGCACTGGAGAAACAGTCTTTTGGTGCTTTGACAACTGGCAGGATCAGGAAGTAGATAGAAGATGGCCAGGCGTCCAATGAAGGGGTGGAGGTTCATCGCACAACTTCCTGACTGAAGTTGCACTAAGCTTCACTTTGGGGAAGAAGTAGGAGGGAGCCAAATCTGGCAAGGAAAGCAGGTGCATGTTTTGATTTTGTCCAAAAAACGCACTGTGAATTTTGGACAAAACTTCGGAAATGTCGTCAAAAAAAAAAAACAAACAAACAAACAAACTAAACAACCATGAAGCTCCATCTTCAGTTTTGGAGACTGTGGCTCTTCCACTGTGAGGACTCCAGTTTAGTGTCTGGGTTGTAGCCAGAGCTCCATCTGTTGTCACAGGTGATGATCTTCGAAATGAAGATTGTGTTTCTTGCAGACGTGCAAATTCAAGTGGTCTTGGAACTACGTGTAACATTGTGTGACGTAAAGAGAAACTGTGATCGCTCGCACCTGCTGCATGAAAATTACTGTGTTGTTCACAACAGATAAAGTTGTGGAGCTTTTTCCTTCACATAAGGTTTTAAACGTCTCGTGTCTTTAGGCCACGCTGTGCTAAACCAACCTGTTTTATGCTACGTTAAGCCTTGGGGGGAAGCATTATGCACCTTCTTCTGTCTTGGAGACTCCTGTTTGGTCTCCTGTCGGGTCATAGCTAGTCACAGGTGATGATCCTCGACATGAAGGTCGGCTATGGGACATCCTTGCCTTCGACGTGCTTCTGTTTCGTGGTGAAATCAAATGCAGTGGTAACCGTGCGTAAAGCGAAATACTGACTCTCTTGCACCTGCTGAATGCACATCACCGTTCTGTGCTCCATTCATTCACAACACAAACAGTCTTGGAGCTTTTTCATCTCATAAGGTTTCAAATGTCTTGTGTTAAACTGCACGTTATGTTATGTTGAACCACCAAACCCCTATGTTACATAATATTAGGTTAAAATAAATAACTAGGTTATATCAGGTTTGATTAGATTGCTGTAAACAAGGTTTAGTATCCTGTAAATTCTCTGGCTGTTACCCTCATCCTCACACACACACATACAGAAACATATACCACCCACACCATGTGTGTCACCCATGGGCAGCCCTGGAGTAAAGAGGAATCCTGATGCTGAAATTCCTCATTTAAATGCACTGACAGTGAGAGCTCAGCACTGATACATCTCCAACACCGAGACAACAACACTGAGTAATGATTCTTGGATAAAATAATACATCCACATGTGTGAAAATGACCACAATCGACATATGGAAATGAGCTCCGTCTTTGCCTGTCAGTCGACCGGTATTCAGGTGACCGAGACAGCCCTTTTCTTTTTTCTTCCCGTCAATCACGCGGTAATGGTAGGAAGGAAATCACCCGGCTGAGCTGCACATCTTATTGTTGGTCAGAGCCCTCAGGCCTCATCACAGCTTCGCTGCAGATGGAGCTCCGGCATCTGCAGATACAACACGTCAGGTTTGAACTCTGCTCTTTGGAGACGGCTGAACCAGGATAATCCACTGCTGCATGCTGTGTGCAAAGTGTCAGTCCTTTAAATTAAACCAGGAACTCCTTTCAACTGCGTGTATTCTGGTTTATTTCACAATATTTTAATATGTAGTATATGTGACACTTATATAGTAAGTGTCACTTTTCTCAGTGTCTTTTCTCCATCCATTGTTATGAGGGTTTATTTATATTCTTTTCCCCTGAACGTTCTGACAAAAATAAATAAATAAATAAATAAAAATACCCCACCAACCTTCCCATCAACTTGCCCCGGGTGTATTTCAGTTCTGTTCGAGCTGTCAGTCTGTCTGTCGGTGTGTCTGCCGCAGAGCCTGTTCATCCTTTTATTATCTGTCACAGTGACTGACTTTTGGTTGTTATGCATCTCAGTCACGCCAGTCGTAATGCTGTTGGAGGTCGCGGCGTCATTGGCGCAAAAAAAAAGGAAAACTGCAAAATTGACTCAAAGTAATAAACATCTGGGGATTGGGAACATCTTGAAAGTCAAAAAAAATCTTGATCAACTGACCTCTGAAGCCTGCCATACTTAGTTGTTGTTACTGTGCTTCAAGCTTTCCTCTCTTGGCAGTTTACAATGAGAACAGTGGCTAATTTACCTTTTTGAATGAGTGGCTCCTTGATTTCAGACAGCGGCAGATAAAAAGCAGGTGTCTTATTTCTGTTTAGGCATGAAAAGTACTTGGTTAGATTTAAGAAAAGATTTTGGCTGTAATTGATTGTGAAAGAAACACCAAAAACTATCAGGCTCAAACAGAAACTGAACTCAAGTGTCTTGTGTGAAGGTCCTGTGTCTGATAGGCCAGCCAGTACTTAATAGATGCTATAATTACTACAGCCACTAGATGTCGCTTAACAAGAAGATGTAACTGTGGGCCGTAATAAGCTGCAGCACAACCGACGTAAGTTGTTGTTTTTTACAAGGGGACAGTCTCTTAGGTAGCTATTGAACATAAAACGTAAAAAATGTTGTCTTTAGCTAGCTTTTTTACATTTCAAAATCCAAAATATGCGTTTGATCGATGCCCATATACATGATGTGTTAAATGGCTAAAGCTACAGGTCTCAGGCAAAAGTCAGCATCCCACTCATTCAGAAGATAAAAACATGGAAATAAACAAACTGCATTGTTCTTGCATTGCAGAGTAAAGCAGCTAGCTAGTCCTAGAATTGTGCACTAACTTCTGTTGAAAATGAAGAAGTAGGAACTTCTTCAATTTCAGCGTTAGAAGAAAGGACAAACCATTGTGTTGAGCAACCGTTAACACCATCTCTATGACTTCCCCAAATCCAATAAAGAGCAGGGCATAGATAGGAAGGCCTCATTCTCAGCTAATGAAAACCAGATTCTCAGTTTCACCTTCCTCAGAGCCGACCATGTTGCACTGCCATGTTTCTACAGTATCCCAGAATGGACAAACCAAACACTGACGTTACTGAAAGGCCACTATGGGTTCTCCTACACGTTTGGAGAGGGAGCGGTATTAATTTGGTTGCAACCCTCACTTCTAGATGCCACCAAATCCTTCACACTCATCTATTGATTAGATTAGAGTCAAATCTAGGATTGATTTTAACAGAGAGTGGAACTAATTGGACAATTGTTATATGCAATGTGAGATACTGTGATTTGAATTTTAGCTGAAAGCTAATATGTTTCCGAAACAAGTGTTTGAGGGGGGTTTGACTTTAAAGACATTTGGGAACCAGTGTGTCAGACAACAACATAACAAAATAAAATATTCAAGAATAAAATGAAAGGGAAAGTCAACAGGCAGATGGCAGGAGAGTGTCAGCTACACAAGCAAAGTGAAGGCTGAGTGATTTTTTTACTGTTTCTTTGTCTTTCTGGTTGGATTTCTGCTCCGTGACTCATTCTGTTTTCAGTTTTCTGAGCTCAGGGGAGAGCAGAGAAACAGAAAAGAAAAAAAAAACACGAGTGAGGTGAGTTTTTATATGTGTGCTGTCAGAGATCGTTTTATGAAAATGGGTTTTGGGGAGGTGGGTTAGGAAAAGAAAGAGACAAAAGATAAAGACAGATACCCAGAGAAGATAAGCTTCAGAGAAAGGGAGACTGACAGAGGGGGGGAAGCAGCTGAGCAGAAAAGTGAGATGAAGAGAGAGTATGAGAGGAAAGTTAAGTAGAGGAAACAGAAGATGAAGATATAGTGAAGAGGAGGATTTATGAAAACTGGGTTATAGGAAGTGAGGGAACTTTATTTCTTCCTTGCAAATGTGTTGTTCACACCTGACTCTGCCGTTGTTTTGCCCTATAATTAAGTGTCACCAGATGATTACTAGAGTAGAAGAAACTACATTTAGCAGCAGGAAATTAAGATTATTTCATGGATTTTTCTCATATAGTTTCTTTTTTTGCAAGAAAAGGGCTGTGAAATACAGATATTTAGGATTCAAATCACATAGTGCATAGACATACACACAGTTTAATGTCTTACAAATGCATTAAATATGCAGTTATATCACAAACATCAAGCTTTGTGTTCTTGTAATGAGTGTACAAGGTGTTTAACCCAAGAATGTCCTCTGATTGTTAACTCAGTTTGTCCTAATGAGGTTTGATTTAATTTAAAAGCCTTATATAAGATGAAGAAACAGATGGAAGTCTGATGGAGATGGATGACTTGTTTGGACAGTACGCATGCATTGAAAATGAAGAGAAAAATACATAATGGATCAGTGTGACTGCCCTGTTGGATTAAACCTGAAGTGAGAAAAGAGAGAAGACTAAAAACTGTGAAGCCTGGCACCCTGATTCAATCCGAACAGGAGTAAATACATAAAACTCTGCTTTTATGACACTCCTGTGATAAGAAAGTGTGGATGGCTTTAATGACGACTGTAACATAATGAAGATTTTGCCGTTCTTGGGGATGTTGCTAAAACGATGGGACATGATGGTCACTGAAAACCTTTAGAGCACTAAATGTAATGATAATCTGCCTATTAATTTAAATATCTAAGTGCATATTCTGACCTGACGGTGGCACTAGAGGATCAGCAGAAACATGAGGTCCATCCTCTGGGGATCCACAACAGATTTACCACCACAACCTTTCCAAGTAGAAGTTTTCGTGATCTGAAATTGACCTGTAGAAAATCTACCCAAACCAAACAGGCACGAATATGTCATGTTTATGTCGTAGAATAAAACGTGAAAATGTCTCAAGACCTTATTTTGGACACCTAACCAAAAATCCATTGACTGGACGAGGGACCCAGGAAGTGCTAAAATGCTAACTCACTTCCAGGTTTTAGGACTCATTCCTGCACCACTCTACAGCAACCAACGGCTTGGCTACGTCACTTCAGAGCTCCTGTTGGTCCGAAAACACCTCTAGTTTGGACCCGGCCCTCTTGGTTCCTGGGTCAGGTCTCAGTTACTTCAAACCACATGGACCTGTAAAGACATATAGCTGTATAATAGGCATGCTACTTAAAGCAGAGGGATGGGGAATGGAGGCAAAGTTTGTGGTGATGAACTGTTTCTGTGCTGCTCCCATGTTGTCAAAAGAGCTTTGCTGGAATGTGTTGAAGGCAAACCCTCATCAAGCGTGCACACACACACACACACACACACACACACACACACACACAAAATAACCCCCGACCCCTCCCACTGAATCCAGAGCTGTGGGCTTCTTTACAGAGCAAGGTCACAGATGGCTGCTAATGCCCCGATCACAAAAACATCAACCTCTATTTTCATCTCCGCCACTATATCCTCCCTCCACACACACACACACACACACACACACACACACCTCCACTCCCACACCATCCTCCACTCTGCCTTTTTCAGAGAATAAATGAACCTTAACAGGAGCTGTTTCCCTGTCATGTGTTGCTCCCGTGTTGCAGCATAAAGTGTTGTTAGTAAAAACAGAATTATATGGAAGCAAGAGGCATAGAAAATGCATTATGTAACAGTGCTGTCAGTCACTCGTGTGTTTAATAACGTCTGGTTTGTGTGTGTTTATGAGATGTGAGGCAGAAGCATTGATGGGAGACAAAAAGTTAAGATCGATTTTTACTTGAAAATACTTGTAATGAAACATATATATGCTGCAAATGTAACATGTATGTTTTTCTTTTTCCCGAGGTAGACCCAGATCGTGCTGGAGGGATTATAGAGTCTAATCTGGTTTGGGAACACCTCAGGGTCCAGCAGGAGGAGCTGGAAAACGTTGCCAGGCAGAGGGATGTTGGAGCATCTTGCTCAGTCTGCAGCCACTGTGACCAGACCCTGAACAAGCAGCAGAAAATGGACGGATGGAAGATTTCTCTTCAGTAGCTTGGTGCCACAGACAAGGTAAGGAAGTCAGAAAATACTGAGAGGGGCCTTGTTAACAATAAGAAGAATATCCACCGATCAGTCCTGACATTCATCTGGATGTTATCTTGACATGTACCACCTACCTAAACAACAAAACAACAAAAACTGCTCGGAAATGTCTCGAGAAACACGACAAACAGCCTCCAAACTCCCCTAAAACTCATGTGGGACCTCTAGGGGTGTCCTGTCGTTTCTGGATCCTCATAAACATAAGGCAAGTGACATGTCTTAAGATAAGATCCAGAGCATCTCAGGAAAAGTGACACCTATGTTCATCCACACCACTGGCGCCGTCAGCTGCGAGTCTCACTCCAATTTGCAAAATCTATATGTCACAGCTGCGATAATGAAAATCTAACTTTACCCTGGCCCCTCCCACCTCCTTAATAGGTGAAATCGACAAGGGACTTTGGCTTTTCCACCTGTACTCACCTCTTAAATCGGCTTTATAAAGCGCATACATACATTCAAGTATTCTGTCGTTATATAAATATATATCCTGGATAATGTACTTTTCATTTATTCATTTAAAGTGGCGTTTGACATCACAGGTCTGCTTTCAAAGACCTGTTCCCTGTTTAGAGGTTGAACCGCCTCGCTGCTGCGTGGTGCAAACATCAAACGCACGTTTCAGTCTCAGATGTATTTTTATCCTCTCAGGGCCCCCCCACCCCACCACCCACACCCCCACACACTCCCCTTGTCTACACTGAATAGACCCTTTTAGAGGATTTTGTCTGACCACTTCTTTTATTCTCCCCACTGCAGGGCTAATTGAGGTTGTGCAAATTAACAGAGGGAGCTGTCAGACGGCGGGAGGCTGAGGGATGTTGAAGGGAGGGGGGGGTGGGGGTTGGATGGCGGCGAAAATAAGCGCTTCCTCCTCAGTGGTTCCCAAAATAACCCGCGCCCCCGTGGTTTGATCGCCCCACTCCTGAGGACCGGGTATCCCAGCTGTGAGACGGGCTGTCAGAGTCGCTTGCTCTCTGAAACACACACA
This sequence comes from Lates calcarifer, assembly GCF_001640805.2. Lineage (NCBI taxonomy): Eukaryota > Metazoa > Chordata > Actinopteri > Centropomidae > Lates > Lates calcarifer. Next base: position 22,144,819 of record NC_066851.1, on the reverse strand, counting down.
TTTATCTCCCTCCTTCTCTATTATGTAGAGAAAGCAATATCAACACCTACACACACACACACACACACACATCCAACACAGACACACACACTCCTTCTCAATGGCTTATTTATTGCTTCCATTTTTATGTTATTACATTTTTAACTTTGGTTATCTTATGATGCTGCTCACAACAATATCCATCTATAATATGTAGACATAGGTATTCGGTCACCTGAACACAACACCTACATGTGATTGTGACACCTTGAACTTTAATCTGCTGATGTAACACACACTTAACTGAGGAAAACTTTATTTACAGCGACATTGTCTTACCTCCAGAGATTTCTGAGATGAAAGAGAGACCTAAATCTTGACTCTAAGGACAGATTTTGAACGTTTTGATTGAAATGCAGGGACCCCTATTAGTCGAGCAAATCCATGAGTCAAACTACATCACACTTCACCACCTCCAGCTGTTAAATTTATTCAATGAAAGTGTCATTTGACATCACAGCTCCTCTTTCAAAGAGCCGTTTCCTGTTTCAAAGGTTGAATCGCCTCACTTTAACTCTGGGTTAGACCTCAGCAAGTCACATTTACAAGGACATATATTGCAGGTTAGAATATAAATATCAGCATCAAACCATAAACAAGCCAGTCACAGAGTGGTGCAGGAATAGGTCCTAAAACTCAGAGGTAAGTTAGCATGTTAGCATGTTAGCACTTCATGGTTCCCTTGTCCCAAAGTCAGTGTGTTTCTGGTTAAATGTCTGAAATAAGGTCTGTGGTTTTAACACAAGCTCAAGACATTTTCAGGTTTTATTCTCCGACATAAAATGGGTCAGTAAATCCCCCACTCCTGACGTTTGAAGCATTTACGTGTCTTAAAAAAGGCGGTTGCTAACGAGTGTCTAAATGAGACTACAGAGGTTGTCGGGGACGTTAACATGAAAACCCATCTACTCACCAGTCCACCTTTACAGCCTCGTTGTGTTTCTACTCACGCTCTTTCAAACTCTCACTAACTTTCTAAGAAGAAAGGCTTTTGTAGAAGAGCTCAGAGCTAAATGAAATGACCAGTTGGAAGCTCAGTGGTGGAGACGTTGACGTCATGTGACCGTGGTGTAGTTGGTTTATAGACCTAACATTAGCTTCTTACTTCTGGAACCAGGGTGATGAAGTTACAGATTGACGTACAAAAATATGTCATCCCTGCACCACTCTGTTACACAAACCCACAGGACTTTATTTTTTCATTCTACTGTCCCTCTCAAAGTTTAATATGTTTCAGATTTGAATACATAACATTAGCTTGAATGAGGAGCTGGAAAATCTTATTTAATTTTATTTAATATTTCAGATCATATGTGCATGTGTCATATTGTCAAAGTGGAATAAAATGATTTTAACAGCTCTTAAGCTTCTTAAAGGGAAACAAAAGGAGCCAATTGTATTTTTTAAACCAGTTTCTCTTAATCACTCTCATCATAGATTTATTATCTCTCCATCTCAAACGTCATCATACTGCTTCTGTCTTGTTTTGTTGAGATAAAATTGCACCAACGATTGCATGTACCACAAAAAACAAGGATTAGAGCTTCTTTGTTCAGTCACAACAAACTGTACAGCACAGAGGAGAAAAACGAGACAGAAAATCACTATAGTCTGCAGACACAGCCTGATATTTGATGTCATCGGTGTCAAATCCAGGTTAAGCACAAAAAGAAACCATGTATTTTTTGCTGCACAGGGTCTGATGTATTCATGCCTTGTTGGATTTATGTGCATCGATTTTAAAAATCTGGCTTTGATGTTAGAGGACAGGGCGGTTGGTGAGAGAGTCAAGGAGCTTCCCGTCATAGATATTTGGGTGAATTAGCTGCACAGGACCTGAAATATTAAATAAAATCATGACAGATTTTTTCCCTGCGTTCAAACAGGGAAGTCCAACTGCAGAGTCCACTGCAGGGTAAAAGGAAGGTTGGACTGTAGGAGAAGATGAGGGGGGGCAAAGAATAATGCTTTTACTTCCTTTAGCCGGGGTCGAGATGCCCTGGAGCATCTGTAGTGTAGTTGTGCTTCCAGCAGCTTCCAGGTAGGACGACAAAATTTAATTCAAGAGAAGTCGCGGAAAAGAAAAAAAAAAGGAAAATCTTCCCAGGATAAATATGTTTTTATTTTTATCTCAGAGCTGTATGAATGGCTGCAGGGTGAAAGTCATGCTCCACCTGCCGTGTGAGCTGCTTCAGGTGATGCTGCGAGCTCCGTAACACACCTGGCCCGGCTCGCTCTGCCAGCATATGGACGCCACCAGGGGAGGAAATGTAAGCCGCCACAGGGGGGTTTATTACAGGTTACACATGATCTATCTACTCTCTCCCGCTCCGTGTTTACATGGACTTAAGAAATCATGCTAATGACCCTAATTTACATAACACATTGTCGCAGAGAGTATCTTTTGTTTGTGGAGCGGAGCCTGATTAATGATCCTCAACGCCCCGTTCACATCATGATATTATTATGATATGATTTGGTTACACCCTGGTTTTGCTTTCTCTAATTTTCCTCCAGCTGTTCTGTTGCACATTTTGAATTCAAACGAAGAAAAAACAACTGAACAGCGACGCCAGAAATATGAAAAACAAATATTACAAACAAGTTTTTATCCACAGCTGAGGTGGAGAAAGAAAAGATCCAATAAAGGCAGGTGGAGACGAAACAAAGCAACGATACTGCAGGAAATTCTTCCACTTCTTATTTCGGTTTAATTTCCTGCAGTGTTGAATGAGGTGTTTTTTTGTGCCGAGCTGTTCTTTTGATGCTCATGGTGAGAGCAATTTACGAGTCTCTGCATGTTTCAGAAGTTAAAAAACCTGACACCAGGCACGAGACTTCCCATGTTAAACAGAACAGGATTGCTGTAACTACTCATCAATTAGGAAGCAAGTTGGTGACTTCCCAGCCGGTGAAACTAGGGCAGGCCATATCATACAGTGGAATGATGTATCTATGGCCTGGATTTGAGAATCTCATCAGAGCTTACCTCTTGAATGTGCAGTGTGCATTCTCTGTTGATAAAATCCCCACAAACCCTCTAAAGGCAAGGGAAGACTGCATGCGTCTGCCTTTCATCTGCAGTCTATAATTTAAGAAATAGTACCTGTATTTTCAAAGCTGCTGCACAAATCTACATCTCTCAGCCCTAAGTGGACTCTCCTGATAAAAACAACGTGCAGCAGGTAAATAATAGGTTCTGGTGATAGGGATGTTCTCCACCGTCCTGGGTCCACTTTGCCGTTTGTTTTCATGGTTTTTCTTTTTCACGTGGTTAAAAGGAGATAAGGTTGAAATCACGTTTGACAAAGACAAACTGCACCGACGTTCAGCATCCATACAGGAGGAAATCCTTTACAGAGCTGGGGGGGGGAACAGGAGGAGATAGATGGTGAAGTATTGGAACCAGCAGGTCACACTGCTCCACTCTACATCATCAAACTCCCTCAGGACCGCCTGCTCTTACTAACTATCCTCACTAACCATCCTCCTCCTGTTGCCATGTTGCTCTGGGTAGAAATCACCTGCGAGAGTCGTCTCTTTCTCTTGGTTTCTCCACAGCCATTTCCCCTTTCTGAAATATGAAGCTTTTCATCATCATTTTCATTCTGGTTAAAGGTGCAGCAATGACAAACAAACATTTATGTCATCAGACTCCTTCCTTTTTCCTTCTATTTTTCTTTTATGGGAGTTAGACAGATGTGAGTAGGATTGTCTGGCCTTGGCGGAGGGATTCGCTCCTCAGTGTCAGTTTTAGTCATCCAATAACTTCAGATTTGTTTAAAATGGTCTCCTATCACCCAGTGATCATCTTAGCTGAGGAATATTTAAAACATTTACATTTGAATGTAGAGACTGAACAGAGGAGACTGAACCAAAGCAGTCTCCTCTACTAATTCCTTAATTCAGGAGCTATATGATATTGTGCACCTTGCTTGTAAGGTTAGTGATGGTTATGGATGGTATGCTTTATTTTACTGGTTGGCAATTTATTAGTAATTTCAGAACAGCAAATGATATTTGTCTTGAAAGAACTATATATCCGTGTGTTGATTAGGGGCGTATGTGGGTCCTTTTTTATGAATTTATGAATTTATGATTAATTAATTCCAATTAATTGCAAACAACAGCTGTAGCCCAGTTTCAGTCTTTTATTCTGAGGACAACAGGTTAGATTTTTCTACAGGCAAGCATTAATCAACACATATGGAGATCAAAGATTCCAATAATAAAAATCAACACAGATTAACTCTAAGTAAATAAACTGAAATCACTGAATTTGTCTGTGCTTTTTCCATAGGAGCAGAAAATTACACTAAATTGTAAAGGAAATTCTAAAAAAAAAAAAAAAAAAAAAAAACCTTAAAATGATTTTTCCAAATCTGATTCCGTAAACTTTTCTTCAAAAGTTTAAAATTTTGACAAATTTCTGTCTCAAAGCTGCTGAGGGGAGCAGCAGAAAATAAAAAGATAAAACAATGTCAGTTATCTTCTGAAAGAAACATCTTTGTCCTCTGTTCAACTCTCTCTGCCTGTCAGTACAACCGGGGGGAATGTAACATGAGTCCTGCAGAGGGGGGGTTATGAGAGGTCGCAGATTAAAATGCTATGACACTGGGAGTTGGATAGACTTTAAATAATGCATGCAGCGTCATCAGCTCTGTGTCGTGTGGACTGGGCCTGAGATGCAGAGACTCGGTTCAGTCTGAGAGGCCCCGAGGCTCTCCACGACCTGCCGAGATCTCCAGGGCTCTGAGCGGGTCCACGGGCAAAATGAGGAACAGTTCAGTTTCAATAAGGTGATATTTACTTGAACAGCAAAATGACACGTCGCATCGAGAGAATAGCTTCGTAAATGTCTCTTCCCCTTCGTCTGCGTCTTCTCTTTATGAATGAAGAGAGGTGTAAAGTGACTGAGTACAATGCAAATGTGAAGCCCTGCATTGTTTTTTAGCGATGTTGTAGCTGGAGACTCAGATTTTACATCAACTGTGACATAAATATCTCTGTTCTTTTACTTTAAAGCAACAAAATGTAATTTTTGCTGAGCAGCAGCGCCCCCTGCAGCCACGAGTGGTTATTAACTGATTCCGAGTTTTAGTGGTTAAGTGGTTTTGGTGTGCAGAAAACAAAGACTGTCAGTCTCCTGAAACACAGCAGAACTGTGTATATTACCCACGATCCCCAGCTTTTGAAACAGGAAGTGCTGTCACTGAAAACAAACGCACCAAACTCCATTCAAAATTCCTGATATTTTAAAAGTTTCCTGGCTGGATATCAGAGATGAACGCTGGTTTTTAATGACTTCTAAGTCTTTTTAACTGATCTACAGTTCGGCTTTACTCTGGAACTTGCTGGACCTGATTCCAGCAGTTTAAGCCGCTGACTACTACCCAGTTACAGTTACAGTTACATAGAGCAAGAGCAGGCGTTCAGGGCGCAGAGTACAAATGACAGAGGCTCCATTCTCCTAATTACAAGCCAGTGTACCATCATAATTATTCAGGAGCTGTTATTTTAAGGTAAAACAGTCATGTAATGTTGCTTTAAAGTCCTGAACTACAACGTAAATTTCTCAGCTTCGTTTCAGTGCAGTGATACAATGGCTACAGTCCTAACTATGTGGCTTTAACTTAAACTCACCTGCTCTGATCTGACTTAGACTGGGAACACAAAGATCTGCAGTTTAAGATCTGGGTCACCCTCATGCAGAGCAGCGAGAGAAGCTCCGTCTGTCTGCAGGAGTTTTGTTTTTGGGGGTTCGCTGCGACTCCCAAAAGAGAAAATAATACAGCCTGTTCCTTGATTGCACTCTCCCTGTTGTCTGTGTTCTTGTGTTTGCCGTGCAGGTGAAATTGCCGGGTGACGTATTGCTGCTTTATTAGACAGTATGCAGCAGAGGCAGAAAGGAAAGGAAGAAAAAAAAAAGAGAGAGAGAATGAAATGAGAGGAGAAAACATTTCGTGAGCTGAATTTGACTCCTGAGTATCGCAGGCATGTGCCAGCATCCACCACTGCGCCAACAGGATGAAATCCAAAGGCAGATTTGAATTTTAATTTATTTATTCACAGAGTGAGCAACAGGACCACTGAACAAAATGATCCTGCAGAAGTACAACACCTCAACTTTCACATATAAATCAATGTTAATCTCACTCCTCTCAGTTTCCATTCAGACTGTCCCCAGTATATGGATACGCTGCATTTCGACTCTACTGTAGTGTTACATCCCCCTCCCCGTTAGAGGATGTGTAAATGGGGAAATGTGCTAATGTGTTGTTGCTCCCATGGCTCTGTGGGCTTCAGCTTTAGGTCATCTTCTCCTCGTACTATTGGCGGGTGAATCCGTGGTTCTGCAGCCAATCACAGGCCATCTGGGGAACTCATTTTCTGCTGGCTGCTTACACCCAGAGCCTTTGTTTCGTGAGACAGGACGTTTGTGCAGAATTAGCCCAGAAGTACCAGCTCTCTGGTGCTGTGTGTTGTTGCCAGGTGGATGTGAGAAAGGTTGATTTCATTTCAGTCTGACAAACGTGTTGCATTTCCTTCCTCTCTCGTTTTCTCCAGTTTGAAACCTGCGTTCTTTATATTTATATTTACCAGCAGCTTTCTTTATCCCTGTCTTTATTGTTGCACTGCTGTAGACTTGCAACACCTGGTCGATTAATTGTTTAGTCGATTGCTAGAACAATAAACGGCAACAACTTAAATAACAGATTAATCGCTTAATATGATTTTTTTGATGCAAAAATGCCAAACGTTGGTTCATTTGTTTGGTTTCAGCGCTTGTTAGTTTGGATTAGTTTGGAGTAGATCATTCGGTGGCTCCAGTTGATCGTCATCTTTATCGCCTCAGTTGTCTGGTTGTCCACATAAGTAGTGTTTATGTGTTTATCTCTCACATTTTAGAAATTGATTTTACATTTGAAGAATCTTTTAGTTCGTGCCAGGCTTACCTGCAGCCCTCCCTCCATGACGCCCACCTGCTCACCTGTTCCCCACCTCCTCATTAACTCTCCAGTATATACACTGGTCCACTTCCACTTGCACCATCCTTTTGATTTTCCAGTCCTTCTTTGTATTTACTTGCCAGTCTTTAACCTCCTGCATGTTTTTAGAGTTGTTGGCCATTTGCCTTGTGTTCCTGCCGGCCCAATGGGGTAATTAATTACTCAAATTACCGCTGTGTAACTGACTCACTGAAAACCTGGAGCCCCTGAGAGTCTGAATCCCCCTTGACAATATCAGTTTACAGTATCCTCCCGGTAGAGCTTGTTTTGAGTCAAATATCTCATTTGAAATATTCTGTGTGTCAAAATAAGTCAAAGATATTTTGGGGAATTATAAAAATGGAGGCATTTATTTTTAATTTCACTTGTCTAGGGGCAGACTGTATCTGAAATGTAGCTTTTAAGACCAGGAAACACAAGCTAAATCACAATATTACAATAACAAATCCCGTAATGACGCTTAATCCCATAACAGGACACAATAAAACACAGAAGAGCTGGACTCTGACGTATATATTCCCTCCTCTCAGCAGATATTTGGGCTCTTTGCATCTCAGGGCTGTTTACCTCACGAAGCCTTTATAAAACCATCTGGTACAGTAGGCGGAGGTTCGCTCGCTCCTGCTTCAGCTCACATCAACCCCTCTCCCTCCTCCCAACCTGCTCCAGGCTCCACCTGCAGAGCCGCCCCATCTAAAATTGATTACAGTGACATTTACTATTCATAGAAAAGGTTACTAGAGTAACCCTGAGCTGTGCCGCATATTTGAGTGGAACATTATTCCCAAACAAAATGAAGAGGCGCTCTTCACTGAACAACTGTGTACCAGAGCTGAATGACAAACTGGTTGTGTAATTATGAATAATATGCAGCACCGATTTGGTCTGTATCATTTTTCTTCCTCCCTCACTCTGTTTATATTTTGAAACAGAATAAAAAGACAGATACAGACAGTGAGTGTTTAAATTATTACTGTAAGTTCAATATTGTAGAATTTTGACAGAGCTTTTTTTCACAGAAAACATACAGTTTTTACAAGTTGATCTGACCCAAACTTTTTCATACATTTTTGAACTTGTGACTGATTTCTGAACTATTTAGTTTTCGAAAACCAGTTAGTGAGCTAAAGTGCTTCATACCACAGCCTTAGAGAATATTTCTGATTGGCTGGCAGGTGTGCATTAAAACTGTGTTGGTCAACTGTTAAACCACACTCATTTATTAACCTGAGGGTAACCATGGCAACAGTACCTCGGTTTCATCTTGTGTTACCTGAGCTTTCAGTGGTGAAACAACCTGAACCGTGGGTTAAAGCTGACCACAAACACACCCTCCATTTTCTCCTCCTGTTACAAGAGTAATAGTTTACTTTGAGGTGGAGGATGCTCTAACTCTCAACTCAGTAAATCCAATTTTTAAGGAAAGACAACAGTATATTTGCAGATTTCAAACACCAAAAACAATATCTCCTGGTCCAACTTCACAGAGGCTCTCCTGTTTCCAATAAATTTGAGTCCAAAAAACTATTGTTGTCACTCTGCTGCTTTGCTTGAGACGAGAGAGAAGAGAAAATGTGTTTCAGCTGTCAGTCTTTTTCTGTGCTCCCAAAAATTGCAAAAATAGCTAGCTAAGGTCGTCTAGCTAATGTTAGCACCTGCTGGTGTCAAATGTTATTTTTCTTCATTCGTTTAATAATTATAACTTAAAACAAACATTTCCTCTTCTCTTTCTCGTCAAAAGGAAAACAGAAGATTAACAACTGAATTACACAAATGACCATTTTAATTAAGCTAGACTAGATTTGAAAGTTTAAATAACTACCCAAGCAGTTTAATAAATTAACAATCTCAACCAAGCTAAGTCAAGGGTTAACACAGCAAATATATTTAACTAAGACTCATTATATAAGTTATATAAGTAGCTATTTACTAATTTCTCAAACTTAGAAGAGAAACAACAACGTTATGCAAAGACAGGGCACAGTTATAAAACTAAATTATATATATAAAAAAAAAGTTTTATTTTCTCAAAAGACCACAGATCGTGTATTTTTCAGAACAGATCTTTATGCTGCTTCACTGAGTAAAATGTTTCTCAAAATGGAAAATTACACATTTGTCATTTATACTTTAGTTTTCTGAAAGAAATCCCCAATTTAAGTATTTTTTTCTCCATTATTATGTGTGTTTGACATAAAAATTTGTCAGAGTTATGAAAAGTAAACAAATACAGCATCAGCAGCTACAAGTTGAGTGTTTACGTTAGTTTTCTGCTCGGCGGCCACGATGAGTCTAACATGGAGGAGTTTTGTACGCTGCGTGGGCGTCCAACTAGAAGGCTGAGAGGCCTCAGAGGAGACGGAGCTCCTAGCTGGCTGCCGTCCATACAGCAAAGTGCTCTTCATACAATCAAACACGCTGCATCTCTCTGCTCTTTAATTTAGTCACTGCACATTCAAGTGTTTCATCAAATCCATGCTGTGTTTCATCAGTCTGCCCTTTCAAGAAATAACTCCTCTCTGCTTATGTTGTATGGCACATTATCAGCATCAGCTCCTCATAATGAGACTAACCCTTTGACCTGTTCAGAAACATTTTACTTGATTCAAGGCAACATTTGGAGTCACACAGATGAGAGCTGTGTTCATCAGTGTGGAGCTTTCACTGACTTAAAGATGCATGAACTCAGACACCTGATCAGAAAGCTCATACTGAGATAGAAACATGTTATTTTTCAATGCATGTATCAACATTTAACTAAAACTGATACTACTCTGACAGTTCAGTCTCATTTGCAAATGTGCTTATTTGCTTTTTATGTGTCTGTTCAATATGGAGCTGCAGCTGGTTAGCTTAGCATAGCATAAAGACAGGAAATGTGGGAACAGCTAGCCTGGCTCAGTCCAATGGTGGCAAAGTCTCAGTAATTAACTCATTACAGTTTATTTGTTTCATTCATGAGACAATAAAAGTGTATAAACAAGCTTGGTGCAAGCTAAGCTAACCACCTGTGCAGACATGAGAACGGTATCAATATTAGAAGAATAAACATATTTCCCCAAATATTGATTTAAGGAGCTTTTATTCACATGCAAATATGGCCTAAGATATTAAATCAGAACATGGTCAAAAGCAGATTTTGTAAGCAAGAAATAAACTTGACTTTTACATTAACTAAGTTTACAACAACTGGTTTAATATCCAGCTTCTATGTGCTTCATCTCTACTTGTGCTTCTAACTACTCAGAAAGACTCTCTTTTATGGCAGCATATTGCTGCTATCATGACAAAATAATAAATTTGCTCAGTTTCTTGTTATAAAGGGATTTTTCTCACTTGAATACAAAATATTTTTCATGCAGATGTGATACATTTTCTTGATGTCATTCAGTTTTTTCTTCACTTCATGTCATGTCATAAAACTTTCTAGTTTTCCCGAAAACTCTAAATATTTCATTAAACCGAGAACAAACGTAGCCTATATAAACATAATAAGATGCTGTCACACCAAGAAAAGGGTCTCGATAAAATGAGAAACTTTTCAGGGAAACTGAATATTTGTCAGGGTGGCAGCAAAACTAACCACTGACATTTTATATCCAACTAAATGTATGATATATTTTTCTGTATTTGACATTACAGGTGGAGTAAAAGCCTTATAATCCAGTGGTGGCGAGCTGTGAGAGGACGGCGTTTGGCTGCAGGTGGAGGGCCGGTGTGCATTACCTCGGCCTATCACGGACTCATTTGAAAGACCTGTTTGAAGCCAGCAGGAGTGGGAGATGAAAGTCCTGGCACAGCACACTTTGACATCATCAAAACACAACTCCCTCACAACACTCAGCAGCTCTAATGGCTGTGTTAAAAGGTACTTTTAAATACACAGATTTACAAGTGGCCGCTGGCGTGGTCTGCTGCGGGTCTTTGTTTGAAATTGAACATGAATGAATTCTACATAATGAAACAGGAGAGCAGCCAGAGGAGATGCAGCAGAGAAAAATAATGATTTACTGTGCGTGAGGTAAAGGGATGGATCTGTTTTAGATGTTTGGTTTTCCTGCTTTCACAAAGTTCACTTACACTGAGTAAACAGACAGTAAAATACAGCCAGTTATCTAAACTAAAAGTACTCATCATTAGGAAGAGGAGTTTGGTTTTATTGATGCATTTTATTAAAGTAAACATTTCGTTTTGGGGATTTTTATGTTGTCAAATCTATGAGAGGGAAGGAAAGAAGGAGGGAAGGGGAGAACAAGAGGAAGGAATAATAAAGGTACAGAAGAGAAGGAGAGAAAGTGAAAGAGAAGGAACTATAAGAACGGTAGAAGAGGCAAGATGAAAAGAAATTAGGAAGGAAGAAAAATGTAAGGAAGGAGAAATAAAAGGAGGACAGAGGAAATAAATGAAGGCAGAAAAGAAAGAAACAAGATGAAGGAATAGTAGAGAAAGGAGGAAATGAAGAAAGAACAGCGAAGAAGAAGAAGAGGAGGAAGGGTGGAAACAAAACAGAATAAGAGGAAATAAAGAAGGACAGACAGAAACAAGGATGGAGAGAAGAAGAGAGGAGGAGAAAAATAAGGAAGTAAAGATGGAAAAAAGGAACAAAAGAAAGAAAAAATAAAATAATTCAAGATAAATAATAATAAAAAAGATAACTATAACTTACGTTATATTTTAAGAGTTTATCTCATGTTGTTGTTAAGTAAAGCCATGTGACTAAACAGCTGCACATTGGTGAAGCTGATAACAAAGCCAACAGTTACAAAGCAACGTCATCCATTTTCAGCCCACAACATGAAAACTCCTGTTACACCTGATCGGTTTAAGTCCAACGTTCACTCTCTTTTAGCTCTGTTTTTGTTCTCCACCGTGTTCAGTAAACAATGAGCTGAAACTCACTGTGCAGCTGCAGATTCAGGTGATAACTCTGTCACATTGTTCTTCTGAAAACATTGATTACAGCAGCTTTAAGTAAACGTTTCCACCTCGTTCAGAATTAAAGTCAGAAACACTAGGCTCTGTTGGTATTCATGAGCTGTATTTGTTGAATTTTGTTGTACAAATCTGTGACAGATTTTTCTCCTGATTGCAGAGCTGCGGCAGCAAATGTTAAAAGCTTCCACCTTTGAGAGAATCATGTGTAAAACGCAGTCTGTTTGTGTAAGAGGAGAGATGAGCGTGAGTCCTTCCTCTGAAAAACAGCTTGTGACATTTGAGAGATAATTGACACTGCAGTTTCTTTTTCTTTTTTTCTTTTTTTACCCCCCTCGCAGCCTCTCGCTCCCCGCAGCCCTTCATTTTCCCAGGAGTGACCCCACTTGCTCCGACGAAGTGCTCTTCACAGGGCTGTCATCTGAAAAGGTCAGATCCAGAGAGCGAACGAGGCATGAGAGAAATAAGATGGAGATCCACGCCATCCATCTCGCTGTCTGGATCAAGACACCACTCTGACCTTTAACAGTGGATCAGCCTCAACAAACTATCAAAGTGTACGTGGGAGTGCTGAGCGTGTGTGTGTGTGTCTACAGGAAGGAAACAGACTGAGACAGAAATCATTTAAACTACAAACATGAACATTTCTAATATTTACCTGCAACTAGCTAATTCTTTTTTACTCAAAGTGTGATTTTAACTATTTAAATCTTCCTCCATTGTTTACTTTTCTCCACAGATGCAGCCAAACTGGGAGCTAAAACGTCAAGAAAAGCATGAATAACAGAAGTAAGTACCTTTATTATAATGTATATATTACACTATGTAACCCAAATTATTGTTCCTGGATAGTGTATGTTATTTCTTAATTGCTTATGTTGTAAAAGTATAGAAAATGGCCATTATTCCCTCCAAACTCATTTAGAAATGAACCTATTTTCTATGTAAAAACAGGCAAATTTTCACATTTTATTTACAGAAAGTTTGAATAAAACAACATATGAATCAATATTTACATCTATTTCTACTAAAAAATGAACAAAAAAGTTTAGTTTTTTGAGATTTGTGACTGAAATGTGTAAATCACTTTCACATATCAGCCTCCGTTCATGTTTTTGTTATACGCTCTTCAGTAACACCGTTCAGAGTCCAGTACATCTTGATGGAAACACTCGCCTTGCTCCTCTGATTATACTCCCCATGAATTTATCGAGATAAGCGTCAGGGATATGGACTTTCAGGGACGTCCTGCAGCTTCTTGATGCCATCTCTGATAAACAGGTCTACGTGTTCACTCAGGCAGGAATGAGTCCTAAATCCAGGAAGTAAGTTAGCACGTTAGCACTTCCTGTTCCCTCGTCTTAAAGTCGGTGGGTTTTTGGTTAAATGCCTGAAATTTTCAGGTTTTATTCTACGACATAAAATCAGTTTTGTTACAGTGTTGTCACAGTTTTCACCTGGATTCACCTGCTCACAGTAAATTGTTGTGGCGAAGCCTTTGCTGTTTGTTTGCTATATTAGATTTTGCTGTAAATAAAACCAGCTTTCACTTTCACTCCCCTCAGCCTCCAGGTGACGATTACAAGCAGAGCATGTGACATTAGCACAGGGAGCAAATATGACAACTAATTCAGTGACGTTAGCGGTGTTAGATATAAATAAAAATACATTGCTTTCCACCACAGTCAGCACTTCACATGAAAATGATTTAATGTTGAAAAGATGGAGAACATCTGTTGCCGTTTGTCTTCTCTCGATTCATGAATAAACCCGTGACGTGAAACGCGGCGGCGAAGCGCAGCAGATGTTAGGTTTACTTTCCTCGAATAACTGTGATTTATGAACAAGAGTGAAGAGGCTAAAATAAGAGCAGAGTTTGGATTCAGCTTCGAGCTCAGACGAGGAAGAAACACACCTGAGCTTCCTTCACTGTGAAGGTAGAGGAGGAGGAGAAATACTGCAGGGCTGAGCTCCCACCGGACATTTCTCACTGCTAGAAAAACATTTACAAAGAAATGTGATCATTAATATAAATATGTGTGGCTGCAGCTGCTTTTTATTGAGTGATTTTAGATGTTAAAGTCTCCAACTAACAGTTAATTTAGTTATTGATTGACGATTCTTTTCGCCAGCAGAGCAGATCGTCTTTATTTTATAAATTCCTAAAGAACATTTCATCTTTTTAATGGAATAATTAAAGTTTAAACCTGCTGCTTCAAGTGGATGAAAGTGTTTACATGAAACATTTTTATTTTGATTGAACTCTCACATAAAAGGCTCAATTTAAAATGTAATTTTACTGCACAACCCTGCGTCTTCTTAAACAAAAGACGCTGATTTTATGAAAATTACATTTGTTTCTGTCGATAAACTTTTTTTAAAACTTTGACACAGTGATTTCCTCACCAGCTGCAGAGATCTGAGGCTTTCACATCTCAGTCTGAACAAAAAAACGCCCAATGTGAGACTTTTTGTTCTCAAAAAGCCAAGCGACAAAGAGGCGTTACAGACGAAAGCCTTTGTTAAGAGTCGAGCTCTGTGAGGGTTAATGCTTTTTCTGTTTTTTTGCCACTTGTGGTGCAAAAAGGAAAGTACAGTTTAGGCAGCAGAGAGACGTAAAGAGAAGGTCTGCGTGAGGGGAATCCAGCGTGAGGCAGGCAGGACTGTGAATGCTGGACTTATGCTGCGTTCGTGTCACGTGGGAGTTACCATAATTACCGGTTTCAGACTTATAAATACAAGTTGTAATTACGACCAGGAGACTGATGTTTTCGCTGACTGGAGGACGTCATCGCCCTGTAAAGCCCTGCGAATGTCGCGTGGCTGCAGCTGAATCAGTGACTAACGTGCAGAGTCACGAAGGGACGGCTCAGATCACACATGGCCGACCAGCTGGTTGTTGGTCTGAGAGGCTGCTTGAACTGAAGAGACATAACAAACTACTTTTAATTACTGACCCACACATTAGTATAATAAACAACTATTAAACCAATAACTTAAACCAATTGATCAGATGAGCCCCCAGCCTCTCCAAGACCCCCATACTGAGGGTCATTATGTCTCTTTTTGGACATTTTGCAGCTCTCTGTGACTGTTTTAAGTCCCTCTCCGGATGTTGTATGTCCTTTTGTGTCTCCTTGCTGTCACTTTATGTCACTGTGAGGTCATTTTGAGTCTCTTTTAGATTTTATTTTGTTTAATTTTACATGTCTTTGCTGGCATTTAGTGTCTCTGTGCTTGCTTTTTCACTCTTCATGGTCATTTTGCATCTTTTTACAGTCGCTTTGAGGTTATTTTGTGTCTCTTTCAGGTCATTTTAGGTCATTTCTAGGACCTTTTGTGTGTCTCTGTACTTGCTTTTTCACTCTTCATGGTCATTTTGTGTCTCTGTGCTTGTTTTTCTACTTGTTATAGTCAATTTGCATCTTTTTATGGTCATTTTACATCTGTCTGTGGATGTTTTCTGTCTCTTTGAGGTCATATTACATCTTTCTGTGGAGGTTTTGTATCCCTCTAGGCTTGTTTTGTCATTCTTTGTGGCCCCTGTGCATCTCTTCGTATCTCTTGATTTTTTTTCTTTGTGCTCAGTTGTCTCATATTGTATTTTGAGTTCTACTGTTAAGACACTTCATACAGAGTTCTGGTCACTGTTCTCTGTCTGTACCCAGTTACTAAGTGATGACAAAACTTCATACATCTAATTTCTTAGCAGAATGAAAGCTGACATGTTTTGTTAAGCTACAGATAACATTACTGGATCCAGATGTGTCACAGCTTCAGTAAAAACCAGCTGTGTATCCTAAACCAGTCAGAATAAAGCAAAGCTTCCCTTTAATCAGTGCAAACCACAGGGACAATAAATTAAATAATAAAGAACATTTTAAGAATTTTTGAAAAGGTTTATTACTTGTGCAATAATTTAGGCTTCCAGTAATTTTAAAAAATATCATGTCTGTGACAAGCAACACACATCTAAAATATACTGGATCTTTTTACTTCTGTAGTCTGTTACAAAATGGACTGCCTTTAAATTCCTGTGAACATATTGCTCCAATATCTTTAAGTAAAACACGATTACATTCCCTTTAACACCTACTGTATGAAGACAATACTTACATATTATATAATATATTAGAGAATGTAATAACATCGAATAAAGTGATGAATTTGTTCCTAATCAAATACCGCTCTTTAAAACATCGTAGCTATTATTACAAAGTGAATAGTGAGACCAAGATCACCAAACTACAGCAGTGAGCACTTAACAAACAGTGATGTAATTTACATCTAAAGTTAATGTAAAAACTGTGCACAAAATACAGTAGCTACCATTAGTAGTAGTAGTATGGCACACATGAGCTAAATACTTAAGACAGCATTTAGAAACATCTGTCCAGATCAGATGTGCAGATGATATCGTGGGCATCTGGACAGCGAGGGCTTGGAGCCAGAGAGAGAGACAAAATTTGTTTAATATATCAAATTTAAAACGTGTATTTATATCAAAATCACAAAGCTGGAATGTGACAGAGGGATTTCTGACGTTAAATACATGTCTGCTGTTACAGTTATAGCATCTTTTGTTCATTTCCAAGCAGACAAAAGGCAAAAAAAAAAAAGGTTCAGGATGTCAACTTGGTCCCTTCAATCATCTTTATTTGCGTACATATGTCTGGAAAAGCTCCTTCACCAGGTCGTGAAAAGAAAATCCCCTTCTGTAAATTTATTCTGAAGGTGCCGACTCGACTCTGGCTCCAAGCCCCCATCGTGAGCTGGGGTTTGGGAATCTGTTTTTCTACCCTTCCTCCTCTGATCTGTGCGATGCTTTCTATCCACACCATGTGTCTCTACTGAACTCTGTTGTTGTTTTTATTTTTTAAATTCTTCCAAGTCTGGACACACTCACAGTAACAGTGGATTTCGCTGGTTAGGAGAGTTTTGTTCAGTTGGAGTCCTGCATCTCCGCCCCTGAGGCCTCCTCATCCACGCCGACACTCGACTCTCCCTCGTCTGGAAGAACACGCAGGTTACAGAAAATCAGATGTGGAGCAAACAACTTTAATATGCAACAATGCTTAAAAAGGATGGGAACACATCCAATTTGTTCCTCTACCTCAAACACAAACCAAAGATGAGGAAAACCAGAAGATGCTCGAGGAGAAAGCAAATTAAGGGAATTTCTATGAGAACTGCTAAATGCTTAGTAGAATAAAACAAATCACGTTAACTCTTAGGTTACATGGGGAACTGTGAAGCCTGTAAACTCTTTTATCCAAATTTAATTTGTGCATATATGCAGGTTTAAACATGGGTAAACCTGAAAAAAAAAAGGTGGTTTGATTTCCTGTCCAGTCCAAAATGGACGTCATCCTTTTGCAGGTATATTGTCGCAGATGTTTATTCTATTTCTAATGCGTAGAAAGACAAATATAGAATAAGGAAGTCAGAGTTGATGCTCAAATTTAGCTAGCATCAGGAGTCCATGTGACCTTTGTCTACATGTCCTGGTTTTCTTTGACCAGCCCAGACTGAATCTAAAAGAACCAAATACAAGAACAAGGTCGACCTGTCCACTGTGGCTTCAGACCAAAGAAAACAAACCTCATGGTTCTCCTCACCTGCAGTTTGTTCCCCCAGACTCTGTCTCTCAGTCTGGGCCTCCGGAGAGCTCGGCTCGTCCGGTGGCCAGCGGAGCTCTCCGCTCTCCACCTCGGCGCCGTCCGTCGGCTCCACCACGATGGAGGGAAGCCTCTTGGACAACTTTGGATACCTTTCATGGGTATCTGGGAAGATCTGGTGGAAGCTTATGTAAGGTTAACCGAAGGGCGGATGTCATATTTGGGCCGGATGAACGAATCATTAATCGTACCACATGTCGAACAGAACAACAATGCGGTAAAAATGGGATTAGGAAAAGTGCAGACTGTGTGTATCAGATGAAAGCTGGAGCAGATTAGCAGCTGGACTGAAGACGACGTCACTGATTTTCTACTTTGATTTTGAGCATGTGCTTGTGATTCTATCTTCTCTTTTCTTATCTGGACGCAGCAATGACCTGGGACAGAATTTATAGTTTTATACAAGTCTTCCAAAATAAGCCAACAGCCAATAACAGGCCTCTAAATGTGACACCTCAAAACAGCGTTGCTCCAGTGGACTACACAACACCCACTGTATCCAACAATCCAATATTGATATAATGCATGCTATTATAGAGAATCCCTCATGAGTTAAAGAGGCTGTTTGTGACTTTTCTCATGGTTTTCTTCACTCAGGAGCGGCGGTGGTGATCTGAGCAGCGTTGGAGCTAGCTGTTAGCATGCTAACTTCAGTCGAAGAAAACAAGTGACAGAACCAGGAGCAGAAGTTTGGTGTTGCTTCCCACCACTGCAGAGAGCTCTTAGTGACAAAAGGAATGAAGTTTAATGCTAAAGTCACAACGTTTCTTCTAGACTGGTGAGTAAACAGCTGTTAATGCTAATGCTAGCTATGTAGCGATAGCAGAAACTTAGATGTAGCACCTTAAAAGAAGGATATAATCATCATTTTAAGTGATGCTCATCTATGGAGAGCCTATAAAATGTTTATGTGTTTTGTCGTTCAAACTTCACATACTCACTCTAGTTATCAGCAGGACAAAAGACATCAGGGGGTCTTAAGGACCAAAATTTAGACATCTAAGTTTCCCATTGTCATTGTTTCAACAGCATTTAAATTACTAAATTTGAATGGGAAACAGGCATCGAGTACAGTGGTTAAATGTGACCTGAACCTCAAAACAAAGAAAAGAAAAGCCCAGTTTTAACCTGAAGGCCTTGATGTCCTCTCCAGCAAATCAATAAATCAGTGCTTCAGGGGAAATGCTTTACAAACGTCTTTTTTTCAGTCCAGTTTGTCGCCGTTTTCTTGATCCAGTTTCACCGATGGAAAACTTAAAAAAGCAGAGTGAAACTGAGAGGATTTATTAAACAAAAAATGTCCCTGGCGCGATAAAACAAAGCATAAGTGATCATTCTTTACACTTCACTAAATGATGATACAGTTATGTTTATAAAATAAATCTTGACAGTAGTAGACGATAACTCACTTGTCCTTTTGGCTCAGCTGGATAAGACACATACCATTTACTCACAGCAGGACCGAGTCCAACTAATGACCTCAGTCACATCAACCCACATTTTACTCTTGCTCATCACTCTTGTGACTCACCGCTGTATGCTTTCTGCTCGAATAAAACGAGACTGGTTTGCAATAATCCAAACACACACATATCACACACACCTGGAAGGATACTGTGCCCTGATCTCCTCCTGCTCCTCCCCCGCTGAAGTCCTCCGTCCCGGGCTCCAGAGAGTTCATCACCTCAGTCATCCTGGAGGAAAAAACACATGTTGATTGTTGCCGATCAATAAACTGCCTGTTTCCTTCAGCTTTGGTTTTTTTTTTTTTCTTGTCCTCCAGTGGCTGATGTGAAGCGGTAAAGGTTCAAGGTTCTCATACCTACACTGATTTAACATCACACATTAAATACTGGAAATTAAAAACATAATAATGTTTTGGTATCTGTACAGTTGTTCAGGTATGGTTCTGTTTCCTGTGTGGAGTTTTCTTGTAAACAGAACAAACACAAGTTTCTCTGTGTTCGTATCCTTGAGGTTGTGCGTGTCCTTCCTCGTGAAGAATATTTTGAAACCTGCATTGTTTATATACATTATTTACAAGGCTGTAACCTCACAATCACAATCCTCACTGCCTTTGCTGCATTGCCCGGCCTGTTGTTGTTGGTAGGGAAACCATTTGTAGGAACCGTGCACATCCATCCATTACACTGCTTAAGGGTTTCAGGGAGTGCTGGGGTACACCCTGGGCAGACCGCCAGTCCGTCACAGGGCTGAGAATAATGCTGATTGTCTTGTTATAACGGCAGATGTCAAGGTCTGGGATATAGTAGACAGTAAGAGAACAGGTGGTTCTTGTAGGAGAAATCGGCCGATGTAAAGACCTGAGCAACTTTGACGAGACCCACATCATCTGTAGCTCTACCAGTGGTCAGAAACTCCACAGGGTCCCTTTAAGTAACACCTCTGACTCTGGGGCTCTTTTTGTTCCCCGGATCACTGTGGGCTCTGTCTGACTATTTGGTCAAAAATAATGGCCTGTTAGTGGCAATGGTCCCAGACACGATGTAAAAACTGCAGGTGGCGGCCAGTCACACAGTCACAGATGCTCAACAATCAACAAGATCCAAAAGCCAAGCTTGATGTGTCAGGGCCTTCACGTGTATTTAACCATCTACTGCTGACTTAACACTGCATTTAAGACTGCTATCTTCTGCTGCAGGGTGTATTTACACTGCTAAAACTACAGCTATACTTATTTCAATGACTTGGTTTAAGGAAGGAAACACTTTCTCAATGGACTCACAGAGAACGAGGATTGTAGATTTTGTTCCTCGTTTCTTAGAGCTTAAGGAGATAAGTTCATGGCACAGGAGGAAATAAATACCAATAACTCTTCCAATATACATGACGTATGGGGACAGGATGTTAGTAGTGTATTAGGACAAATCTTAGCTAAATAAAGTGCTGAAAGGTCAGGAAATATTTGGGACTAAAGGAGAATCTGACTTGGTTGTTGAAGCCAACGCTCAGTGCATGATTTTGTTCAGTAATAAAAAAGTATTGAGGATTGAGATCCACCTGAAACTGCACTCACTCTGTCACTTTATCCTCTTCACCAACCAGGCAGAAACGAAGCAGAAGCAGAAGCAACCTCAGCTGTGGCGAGTGGAGGAATGAAGTTTGATGCTGAACTCACACCGTTTCTTCTACACTGGTGAGTAAACAGCTTTTAATGCTAACGGTAGCTATGTAGCAATAGCAAAACTTCCATATAACACCCTTAAAGAAGGATTTAATTATGATTTTATATGATGCTTAATGAACTAACTACATGTTTGAGAGTTTCCATGAAAACTTTACAGGTTTATATCTATAATCATTAATTTGCCACTTCTGTGTTTTTCTATTCATTGTCTTTCAAACAGACGTCTTGTATTTCACTGCTCAGCTTATGCTGCATCCAACAGTTACAGCACAATCATTCATTTGGAGTTGTGTTTGTTTACACCTGATGAGTAAAAGTCCAATATTCTGTCTCTTTTAGCTCCATTTTTGGTCTCCACCACCTCTAAAAAACTGAAATATCAAGCTCTTAAGCTGCTTAATGCTCCACTGTGTTCACCAGGTAGGAGAATACAGTGAGTCTTTAGAGCTTTTTAACTGACAATTCTGCCTTCTGTGGCCAAAAACAAAGGTGTGAGAGCGGCGAGAGTGAACCAAAACAGTTGTGTTGTGGTGCGGACAGATAAACAATGGGCTGAAACTCAGGATAAAGCTCTGTAAAGCAAAGAAAAACTGCAGATTCAAGCTTGTTTTCTCACTGATTTGACACATTATTACGTTGATTAATCGATAGCAGCTTTAACTGATGTTATGAGCAGTGTCTCAGCAGATAAAACACCTCTATCTCATCCATTATTATCTTACATCGACACACCTGGTTGTGCATTGTCACTTAAAATATCAGTAGGTGCAGAATAATACTGGACTGATTCGCCCATTTAAAAACCAGCCGACAGTATCAGTCCCTTTGCTCACTAATGACACGCAGACTTTGCATGTGACAAGTTATCAGAAACACCACTTTCCATACAATCAGACCAGCAGTTGCTGTTGCCATGGGGACGGGCGATTGAGATTTTATGCCTCTGATTGTCTGAATAGTGCACTTTGCCTGAGCACACGCACGAGGCCGAGAGCTGATTTGGGGGGTATTCATGTGTGCCCGTTACGCAGCAATTACCGCCGTCAGGACGGGGGCCGTGTTGTTGTGAGACTTCTCTGTGAAACCTGGAATTGCTTCTGCCCTTCATCATCGTGGCGAAGAGACAATACCGCCTTTATTCCTCATCAGAGGCTGGTATTGTTCCTCTGGAGGGAATCTGTGCGGTCAGTCCAGCCTGGTCTCATATCCGGGTTTAAAAAAAGAAAAAGAAGAAGAAGAGAAGGCTCTGCTGCTCTGAAGGTAGCAACTGGAGAGGAGGCCTGTGTGGAGCCCTGCTCATGACTTCAGTCTGATCTTGTTTTTGAGAAGTGCTTTCACTCTGCGGTGATGCCAAGCGTAACAGACACAAGAATTTAAATGTTGATGCGAGGCGTGACGCTCCAGCTGAATAATGATGCCTTATTTGAGCCATTAGGTACAAGCAAGGTTAACCATGTGTTAATGTCTGACTGTTTACAGGAAGCTGCTTCACTTCTGCCTCAGCAGAGAAATGAAATGTTGAGACACTTGTCTCTTTACGTGTCGTGAGCGGCGCCCACATTTCTAGCTGTGTCAAGCCGAAGCAGCAACTGACTGAATTTGTGACATCCTGCATTTTAAAATATGCAATATAAATAATAAAACGGTAGAAAGTAAAATCCAAGGATTTTCTCTTTGGATTTGAAAGGTTGGAGACCGATTTTATTTTGGATTGTCTCACCTTGATGCCACTTCAGTGAAGATGTAATGCTCCTGACTCATTAGATGTTACTTGATTAAAGCAGTAAATCAGTGTGGGAACATGAAAATTGAGAGAATGAAGTTAAACAGAGAATCCTGAGCTGTGAATCCTGCAACTGAGAACTGTATTTCAGATATTGTTTTAATGTTTTGACTGTTAAAATCCAAATGAATGACAGACACCAGTCATGTTAAGACGCTTGTGTCTTATAAAGTTTGAGCATCTTGCATTTTAAATCTGCAATAACAAGAACAGTGACATATAATCACCAATGAAGTTGATATGTTGACTTATTACACATCAGCAGTTATGGAGCAAGCACAGTCATTCATTTTGAGTCGTGTTTGTGTGCACCTGATGAATTTCAGTCTAACATTTAGTCGCTTTTAGCTCCGTGTTTGGTCTCCACCACCTCCTATCAGGCTCTTTAGCTGCTACATACTAAGCTAATGTTCACCAGCTGGTCTCTACAGCTGGTGTCTGCCTGTTGTTTAGTGTTTAGCAGATAGTGTGTGGTGGGTTTTTAGAGCTTTTTCTGATGCTGAGAGAGCCGGAGAACAGAAAAGTTGTGAGCCAAACTGCGAAAAACATCACGATAAAGCTCCGTAAAGCTGAGAAGAGCTTATTATCCAATGTAATTCTTTGTTATCCACCTTAGAAAACTGGGGGGAAAGCAGCAACTTTCACATTTAAGAGGCTGCAACCTACAAAGTTATTTCCTCAACTAATTAAATATAACTGTCACTACACAGGAAGCATTTTCTTTACCTTAAGATGAACTGAATACCTTTTGTCTTTAGGCTATTGGTCGGATTAAACAAAATATCCTCTCTCTGGGTTTCAGGAAATCTTAACAGGCATTTTCACTATTTTCCAAAATCAACTGTACGAGCCAAAAACCCACAGAAGCACCCTGATGTACTGCGAAATCACTCAGCTGATGTTGAATTACAGACTTGAGTTTGGAGCCAGATGCTTGCTCATACTACTCCTTTGTTAAAAATAAAAATAAATAATTTTAAAAAATCAGATTTCCTCATAAAACACACCCACATCTTGCAGCCACTGCCCCCCCCCCCCTCGTTACTGTTTGCTTTTCGGACGAGAAGATGTACATCTGGTGTGACCTCACGGATTAAAATTCCTCCTCTCTCTTCTCTGTCCATCATGAGATTCATCATGGTGGTGACTGTCCAGTTAAAGGGGCAGCAGTTCCCCCTCCCTCCATAAAACACTGGCATCCTCCTCCAGCATTACCAAAACAATCAGCCTAATAATTCCACTATTTCATCTTTGCAGATACAGTAGAGTGAATTGCACTCTCTCTCTCCTCTTATCGCCCCTGCTTCACTTCAAACACTTTTTTCCATTTCGGCTACTAAATCAAACCCAGCAGCAGCAGCAGCACCACCTCCTCCTCAAATGCAGGTTCCTCGGATAAATCCAGCAAGTTTTTACAGCCCAAGGACATGAATAAAAAATCCAATTTATGGCCAAAAATAGTGATATTCCTCCTTACTTACCATGCAGCCCTGTAAAAATGTTCCACTGCTCTGCTTCTGTTGCAGTTCAATTTCATTTCTCCTGTGTTCGTTGCCCCAATTCACATTTCCTGTTCTATTTTTTGCACTTTGTTGATGATCAAATGGCACAGAAACTTATTTTTACGTGCGTATTAGTGCTTTTTAATGACATGTAGTAATAAATGTGCAGATTTGGAGCACAGGCTCACCTGCCGGGCACACAACAGGTAGCCAGTTTACCGCAGGTAGCAGATACTGTACTAATAATAGATTTAAATACCGGTATATAACACACAGCTTCTGCTACACCCACACTTACACACACTCTACAGCCTGATCAGTGCTTTCTACACACAATCCCACACACTGAAAGCACCACCAGTGCAGAAAATCACAAGGTTTTTGAATTTTCCTACACCTCAAAGATGCAGTTTTAAATATTAAACTATAATTCATTCAGTTAGTTTTATAAAAATGAGTAAAAGCAGCTTCTGGTTCAGTGTTAGAAATGAAGAATGAAGGTGTCTGACTGTTTCCAGAGTGGTTAAAAGGCGGATTTTAAAAAGCTCCGTACCTGTCTGCGGGCTGATCCAGTGTCTCAGAGCAGGAAGGTCTCCGTCCTCCGCTGCTTCATCACACTGATGCTGCTGCTGCTGATGCTGATGAGGATGATGAAGGTGGTGATGATGATGATGATGATGGTGATGATGATGCGGGCTGTTGTGGGCGACAGGCGGCGGGGCGCGCTGGGCTACCGGTGAAGTTGCCGCTCGCATCTAAGTGCTCGGAGCCTGCGCAGTGAAGCGGGACCAACGCTGCCTTCAACGACTGTCGGAAAGTTTCGTATTTTGAGACAGGGGAAAGTTGGAGCTCATTTTAATAACTTTCTAGATTAGCTGCTTGTGAGTTTCCCTTTGCAGATCAGTAAAGTTTTATCTTACTCTACAGTAACACATCATAATTTATTGATTAATTAAATTCTGTGTTAGCAATTCGAAACTGAATGTTGGCAAAACTAATAAATAAATGTAAATACTTATGATGTATATACTTAGTGAGCAGTGAGGATATTCCACTACTGACCTCGTTCCTTTGTAGAATCAGAAAACGTGATTGCTGTGTCGATTTTATTTTGTTTCCCTTCCAAGTAAGACCTTTAAATCGGTCACTCGTGAAGCTAGAATTTACGAGGAGCGCCTGAAGGCAGCAGCTAATCAGAAGTAAACGGAGCAGCCGTTAAAGATTTAATATTTGTTTAGCGTTAGCAGCCGAGTTCGTCAGGTAATTTATCACATTTTACTCCGGAAAAACTAAACTTACAGACATGTCTCTTTTGTATTTTTATGTTATAACGTTTAAGTTAAGTTGGTGAACGATTTTCTGCAAGTTTGGCCAACTATGAAAACAACAGCAAAACCTGCAACGTTACCAGCGAAACATGTAAAAATGTAAGCTAACAGTACGAATACAGCAGTGTAAAATTACTTCATTTCATTTAAAAATGTGGTATACTGTTATAGATTATGTTAATGGATGGTGTATTAATGTGTATAAGGTTGTTGTTCTCTTAAGATAGAATATAAACTGGATATAATTTCAGTTTTTCGCCTTATAAAGCAAAATAATGAAAAAACAGAAGCACTCATAATCAGCTTACAAGAAATTAGAAAATAAAGAAATAAAATTACCATCAGGAGTTTTCAAATTCAGCCCCATTTCTA
This sequence comes from Lates calcarifer, assembly GCF_001640805.2. NCBI lineage: Eukaryota > Metazoa > Chordata > Actinopteri > Centropomidae > Lates > Lates calcarifer. The sequence continues at coordinate 22,119,027 of NC_066851.1, read as the reverse complement.
AAAATAACCCTACAACCTCTTAGTAAAAGCAACCTTATAACTACAACATTGAATAACTGCAGTAACTTAATTATATAAATTATAATTTTATTGTCACTGTCATTGAAATACATTAAAATTCTGGTTGTTTCCTTGTTTAATTTATGACAAAAATCATATTTTAAGATCATAATATGTTTTTCAGTGTTTTCATCTTACTTAACTTAATCTTATGCAACTATAAGTGGCAAATAAATGTATAGTCTGGTAAAAAGTACAATATTTCCCTTCCCTGAAATGTAGTGGAGTGGAAGTACACAGTGGCACTAAATGGAAATACAAATGTATTTAGTTGCTCTACGCCACTGCCTATAGGGAAATATACAATTTTTTGTCATTAAACCAGCAGAGAACGTTTCACTGTATGTTATACAGAGTTATTCACGTTTTCCAATAGTTGATTTCATCCCAACAACACAGTGACAGTACAGATATACTTGTGAACTGTGTCTCCCTCTAGTGTGCAAATACAAATGTATTAATACTTCCTACTGTATGTCAAGTGTTGTGTAGTCATGAGATGAGATGATTATTTAATAAAGCCAGTAAAAAAGTATGTGTTATTTAAAGCTGGTGAACTAGAATTTGACCTATTTTCTTAAATCAAATGACTAAACAGGAAAAAAGTAACCACTATGGTTAAAACCACTGACCAAGACCACTGACTTAAATACAGATCTGTCATTAAATTAAGACACATTTCATTTTTGCATATTATAATATTTATTTATTGTGTATAACTGTGCAAACACGTTGAGTTAAAGCCTATTAGAATACAAACAGGAGCAGTAATCAAATAAAAACTCCAGAGGTCATTAAAAGCTATTTACACAGCCAGTTCAATATTCCCACTTTGTACAGAGATATTGAAAAAAAAACCCAACATGATATATTAATTTTATCATAGCAAATTAGGCTCTAAGTAGCAAAGTATTACTAAAAATATAGTTGCAGCAGTACACTTGCTGTGTTCGATCATAAGCGTTTCATTTCAGTTTTGCATTGCTATTGTTTCTTTACATTTTAGCTACAGCAACAACAATATCTTGGTGATACATGTACATATTCATTTTTCTGACATACACTATACTGCACTGTTGTATTTGAGTGTGTTCTCTACTGTCAACTTTACAGTGAAATTATTGTAAAAATATTTTTGGAATGTCAGTAACATAGATTGAGTTTTGCCAGCAGTCTTGTTCAGATTTTTGCATCAACCATTTTTTTTTTTAATCAAATGCACTGGTGGTTATCATCTGATTAATAAGAGCACAGGTAACTCGGATCAAAATTGTACAAAGTTGTACATTAAAAACTAGGAAACCACAAAGAGAGAGATTGATAAGCAAAAGACATGGCTTAATTTAGTTCTGTACCATAAGCAAAGATATAAATATGAAGTCCTATCCTAATTTGCAGTAAGGGCACTCAGTTGCACAGCTTATTAACAACTTGATCACACTGTCAGTGTGAAGTACATTAATCCATCTCTTTGTAGGTCAACGACATGCAACCAGAGATCAACGATAACACCTGAAGACTGACAAATTCTTTCCTATGATTGGTAAGCCAAAACTCAAACTACCTTTTCCAGTTGTCAACATGTTTTCCCACTCTCACTTTCCTCTCACATGACTGTGACCAGTGAAATTCACAACCCACCAGCCAGGGGATTGACTGTATCTTTAGACATAATTTACACAAAGTTATTTCACTTCTCAGCTCCATCAAAGAACCTCATTTTCTCAGAGTGCACAGAGTCTCTCAGTCGTTGTATGGACGAGGCCGTCTCACCTGAGATGGGCTCAGAAGAGTCAAATATGTGTGTAATTTGTTTAGTTACGACAATTGTTTCTTTGCTTTCACTTCTTTCGCTTGATGTTTCCCGAACTAAGTGCCTCTCAAAGACCGTTCTCTTGCCGCTCTGTGAATCATCAACAGTCCATGACGCAGCCTTGTTAGCCTCTGATTTCAGGGGGAGGCCTCCGGCTGATTGGACCTGGACAGCAGTTAGTAGCGTGGCATGCTGTGCGTCTGGGGTTGCTTGTATATTTGATGTTATGACATGTATTTTTCCAGATTCCAGTCTCAACGTGTCTTCCGATGAAGATGAAACTCCAGATGACAGAATAGTGATTTTCTCAGGCAAGTTGGGCTCAACTGAAATCAGTCCAGTCCTTGTGGTGGAGGTAATGATGTTACTGTGTATCTCTCCAAACCCTGTAGCAGCATTAGGATCAGAGTATTTGACAGTAACCTTAGTTGGAGAGGATAAGGACAGGCCAATGTTCTCACTTGTCATTGTAGAGCTAATATCAGCAAAGGCATCTGATGACAAGACAGAACAGGTGGGGCTTATTTCCTCATCCCCCATTTCCCCTACTGGGCTCTTTTCATCCTTGTGCTCACCCTTTTCAGATTTCTTGGTAGGTTCTGTTGGGGAGGACAGTCCAAACTTGGGGAATTTAAACCATCCTGTCCTCTCAGGACTTTTGGTGCTATCTTGCTTGGTAATTGTTTCCTTTTCCTTTGCCTCTAACTGCTTTCCAGTGGGTTCACCTTTTTCATGAACTTCCTTTGATGTTTCAAGATTGTCTTCCACCTTTTCCGTTGTAGGAACATCAAATTCAACATCAATGTTCTTAAGGATCTCACCAAATGACGTTAAAGTCATTTTTGGTGATTTACTCCCTTCTTGCGGCTCAACTTCAATTTGCAGCTGATCCTCTTTGTATTCATTGTCACTAGGGGTATATTCATCTTCAGGTTTGGATTTAGAGAAACTCAGCTTTGGCATTTTAAATGATGGCAGTTTGAATTTACTTGGAGATACATGACCCACGCCGTCAGTCTCAGTCTTTGGCATTTCAGAATCGGATATTGCTGCTTTGGGTGTATCAGTTTTAATATCAACACTTGGGCCTTTGATGCTGACAGTAACAACTTCCTGAAGTTTGGCTTTATCAGTTTCAGCTTTGTCTGCAGCATGTGCTTCTGCATTGACATCATAGGAAGCACCTCCAAATTTCGGCATTTTCAGCGTTGGCATTTTAAATTTCAGTGGTGATCCTCCAGCATCTTTTGCCTTTGCTTCAGTCTCCACACTAGCTGAAGGTTCTTTTACTTCATCTTCAGGGAGTTTCGCTTTAACTTCTGGCAGTGTGATGTTTACATCTTTCTGTGATGCATTTAAATCAACTTCAGGTCCCTTTGCTTTTGGTAGTGCAGTGCCAAACAATTTAAACTTGCCTCCTTTTGCATCATGCTCAGCCTCAAGCTCAGGAGCTTTAATTTCCATTTCAGGTTGTTTGACTATTACTTCTCCTTCTGGAAGAGAAACATCAACACGTGGAAGCTCTGCACTGACTTCAGGTACAGTAACACTTGACTTTGAAAAGGAGAATTTCGGTAATGAAAATTTAGTTTTTTTCAAGTTTGCATCAAGTTCTGTAGCAGGTGGCTCTTCCACTGAAATATCCCCTGAGGGTCCTTTGACTTCAACATCTGGTAGACAGACTTCTGCTTTGGCCTCTGGTGATGTAACATCAGCTTTGGGTGTTTCAAGGTTTACATCAACATCAGGGGCTTTACCACCTGTTCTTGAAAATGAAAATTTTGGAAATGTCCAACTTGGTCGTTTCAACTTAGCTTCAGCCTCAACTGTAGGTGCATCCGGTACTGAAATGGCACCCTCCAGTTCTTTGACTTCAACACTAGGCAGTGTGACCTCAGTTTTAGCTTCTGGTAATGTGACATCTGAATCTTTTTTTGATAAACTCAAATCAATTTCAGGTCCTTTACCTTTGGGCATTGAGATGCCAAACTTTGGCATTTTGAACTTGCTTTCTGATCCCTCAAGTTCACTTCCTTTCACATCTACAGATAGGCCTTTAGCGTCAATGCTGGGTGCTGTGACATCCACTGTAGCTCCTTCTTTCAACTTTGCACTGTCAATCTTAATGTCTTTGTTCACATCAGGTACTTCCACACTGTCCTTTGGAGTAGACTGCTCCAAATTTGGGTAAGGTGAATGATGGCATTTTAAATTTTGATGGCGATCCTTCAACATGACCTGTTTGAGCTTCAATCTCAGGACCCTTAATTTCCACTTTTGCAGTTGGTGATTTTATTTTAACATCTGGAGGCTGGACTTCAGCTTTGGCTTCTGGGAATGTGACATCCACATCTTTCTTTGATAAACTCAGATCAGTTTCAGGCCCTTTTACTTTTGGCATTGAGATGCCAAACTTTGGCATTTTAAACTTGCTTCCTGATCCATCAATTTCACTTCCTTTAGTTTTCACATCTACAGATAGGCCTTCAGTGTCAATGCTGGGTGCTGTGACATCCACTGTAGCTCCTTCTTTCAACTTTGCACTGTCAATTTTAATGTCTTTGTTCACATCAGGTACTTCCACACTGTCCTTTGGAGTAGACGCTCCAAATTTGGGTAAGGTGAATGATGGCATTTTAAATTTTGATGGTGATCCTTCAACATGACCTGTTTGAACTTCAATCTCAGGACCCTTAATATCCACTTTTGCAGTCGGTGATTTTATTTTAACATCTGGAGGCTGGACTTCAGCTTTAGATTCTGGGAGTGTGACATCCACATCTTTCTTTGATAAGCTTAGATCGATTTCAGGCCCTTTTACTTTTGGCATTGAGATGCCAAACTTTGGCATTTTAAACTTGCTTCCTGATCCATCGGTTTCACTTCCTTTAGTTTTAACATCTACAGATAGGCCTTCAGTGTCAATGCTGGGTGCTTTGACATCCACTGTAGCTCCCTCCTTAGATATATTCAGCTTTGCACCGTCAATTTTAATGTCTTTGTTCACATCAGGTACTTTCCACACTGTCCTTTGGAGTAGATGCTCCAAATTTGGGTAAGGTGAATGATGGCATTTTAAATTTTGATGGTGATCCTTCAACATGACCTGTTTGAGCTTCAATTTCAGGACCCTTAATTTCCACTTTTGCAGTCGGTGGTTTTATTTTAACATCTGGAGGCTGGACTTCAGCTTTGGCTCCTGGGAGTGTGACATCCACATCTTTCTTTGATAAGCTTAGATCAATTTCAGGCCCTTTTGGCATTGAGATGCCAAACTTTGGCATTTTAAACTTGCTTCCTGATCCATCAGTTTCACTTCCTTTAGTTTTCACATCTACAGATAGGCCTTCAGTGTCAATGTTGGGTGCTTTCACATCCACTGTAGCTCCCTTCTTAGATATATTCAGCTTTGCACCGTCAATTTTAATGTCTTTGTCCACATCAGGTACTTCCACACTGACCTTAGGAGTAGACGCTCCAAATTTGGGTAAGGTGAATGATGGCATTTTAAATTTTGATGGTGATCCTTCAACATGACCTGTTTGAGCTTCAATTTCAGGACCCTTAATTTCCACTTTTGCAGTTGGTGATTTTATTTTAACATCTGGAGGCTGGACTTCAGCTTTGGCTTCTGGGAGTGTGACATCCACATCTTTCTTTGATAAGCTTAGATCAATTTCAGGCCCTTTTACTTTTGGCATTGAGATGCCAAACTTCGGCATTTTAAACTTGCTTCCTGTTCCCTCAACTTCACTTCCTTTAGCTTTCACATCTACAGATAGGCCTTCAGTGTCAATGTTGGGTGCTGTGATATCCACTGTAGCTCCTTCTTTCAACTTTGCACTGTCAATTTTAATGTCTTTGTTCACATCAGGTACTTCCACACTGTCCTTTGGAGTAGACGCTCCAAATTTGGGTAAGGTGAATGATGGCATTTTAAATTTTGATGGTGATCCTTCAACATGACCTGATTGAGCTTCAATCTCAGGACCCTTAATTTCCACTTTGGCAGATGGTTGTTTTATTTTAACATCTGGAGGCTGGACTTCAGCTTTGGCTTCTGGGAGTGTAACATCCACATCTTTCTTTGTTAAACTCAAATCAATATCAGGGCCTTTTACTTTTGGCATTGAGATGCCAAATTTTGGCATTTTAAACTTGCTTTCATGTCCATCTAATTCTACGTCACCTTTTGGTGGCTCAAGCTCCACTTCAGGTGGTTTGACTTCCACATTTCCCTCTGGAAGAGACACATCAACTTGTGGGAGACTAACGTCAGCTTCAAGCTCTTTTGTACTTTGCTTTGAAAATGAAAATCTGGGTAATGAAAACCGTGGCTTTTTCAATTTGGCATCTAGGTCTGTAGCAGGTGTCCCCTCTACTGAAATACTTAAGGATTCTTTGATGTTGATATCTGGAGGATGCATTTCTGTTTTGACCTCTGGTAGTGTAACATCAACTTTTGGGGTATCAAGGTTGAGCTCAGCCTCAGGGCCCTTAACACTTGACTTTGAAAATGAAAATCTTGGCAGTGTCCAGCTTGTCTTTCTCACCTTCTGGTCTCCCTCTACCCCTTCAACATCAGGAGGTTTGACTTCAGCTTTCACTTCTGGTAATTTTAAATCTGCTCCATCCACTTTAATGTCCTTGTCCACATCAGGTACTTCCACACTGACCTGTGCAGAAGGAGCTCCAAATTTGGGTAATTTCAATGTTGGCATTTTAAACTTTGATGGTGATCCTTCAACATTACTTGTCTGGACTTCAATTTCAGGACCTTTAATTTCTGCTTTAGCTGAAGGTTCCTTTAGTTCAACATCAGGAAGCTGAACATCAGCTTTGGCTTCTGGTATTGTCACATCTACATCTTTCTTTGATACGCTTAAATCAATGTCACGTCCTTTGACTTGATGCACAGAAAAACCAAGATTTGGCAGTTTAAACTTGCTTCCTTTTCCTTCATGTTCAGTTCTGATAGTTTGCATATCTATTGATGGGCCTTCAGTGTCAATGTTGGGTGCTGAAATGCTAACTGCAAGAACCTCTTCAGGAATGTTAATGTCAGCTCCATCGATTTTAATGTTTTTGTCCATATCAGGTACCTCTGAGGAGACACTCTGGGTGCCAACTCCAAATTTTGGTAATTTGAATGTTGGCATTTTAAATTTTGATGGTGATCCATCTGTATCCTTTGTCACAACTTTGATCTCAGGAGGTTTGATTTCCACTTCAGCAGATGGTTCTTTCACTTCAACATCAGGGAGTTTGATTTCAGCTTTGGCTTCTGGTATTGTCACATCTACATCTTTCTTTGATAAGCTGAAGTCAATTTCAGGCCCCTTTACTTTTGACATTGTGATTCCCAACTTTGGCATTTTAAACTTGCTTCCTTGTCCATCAAGTGCACCTTCAGTCTGCAGAGGTTTGGTTTCCAATTCAGGCTTTTTGAGCTCCATCTTATGGGATGGAATAGAAACATCTACGTTTCCAAGACTGGCATCAATCTCAGGGGCCTCTGGGAGTTTCCCCTCAGCTTTAGCTTCTGGGAGTGTAACATCTACATCTTTCTTTGATAAGCTTAAATCAAATTCAGGCCCTTTTACTTTTGGCATTTTGATGCCAAACTTCGGCATCTTGAATTTGCTTCCTTGTCCATCAAGTTCAACATTAGTCTGCAAAGGTTTGGTTTGCACTTCAGGTTTTTTAACTTCCACTTTTGCCTCTGGTATCATTACCTCTGCTTTTCCAAGACTGACTTCTGGGAGTTTGACCTCAGCTTTAGTGTCTGGTAACATGATATCTGTCTCTTTCTTTGATAAGCTTAAATCTATATCAGGCCCTTTGACTTTAGGCTTAGAGAAACTCAAACTTGGCATTTTAAATTTTGAAGGTGATCCCTCAGCATCTTTAGCTGCAACTTCAATCTTAGGAGCTTTGATTTCTGCTTTAGCAGAAGGTTCTTTTAGTTCAACATCAGGGAGGTTTATGTCTGCTTGGGCTTCTGGTAGTGTGACATCCACATCTTTCTTTGATGTGCCTAGATGAAATTCAGGTCCTTTTACCTTTGGCATTGACATTCCAAACTTTGGCATTTTGAACTTGCTTCCTTGACCTTCAAGTTCAACTTCAGTTGGCAAAGGTTTAATTTCCACCTCAGGTTTTTCTAGTCCCACCTTTTGCTCTGGAATCGAAACGTCTACGCCTCCAAGAGTAACATCAACCTCAGGGGCTTCTGGGAGTCTGACTTCAGCTTTAGCCTTTGGTAGATTGATGTCTACATCTTTTTTTGATAAACTTAAATCAAATTCAGGCCCTGTGATGTTTGGCATTGTGATTCCAGATTTTGGCATTTTAAATTTGCTTCCTTGGCCATCAACTTCTATTTCATGTTCTGGTAGTTTCATATCCACTTCTCCCTTCACTTCTACATTTCCCCCTGGAATTGTAATGTTTGCATCCTGGAGACTGACATCAACCTCTGGGGCCTTAACACTTGGTTTTGAAAAAGAAAACCTGGGCAGTGAAAACCTTGGCTTTTTCAGTTTTGCATCTACTTCAACACTCCCTGAAGGCTCTTTGACCTCAACCTCTGGCAGGTGGACCTCTGCTTTAACCTCTGGTAAATCAACATCTGCATGTGGTACAGAAACATGCACGTGAGCTCCATCAATTTTGATTTCTTTGTCTGCATCAGGTACTTCAGCACTGACATTTGGAGTGGCACCTCCAAATTTGGGGAATTTGAATGTTGGCAGTTTAAATTTTGATGGTGATCCTTTCACACTGGTTAACTGAGCTTCAACCTCGGGAGCTTTAACTTCCACTTTAGTAGAAGGTTCTTTTATTTCAACATCAGGGAGATTGACTTCTGCTTTGGCTTCCGGTAGTGTAACGTCTGCATCTTTCTTTGATAGGCTGAAATCAATTTCAGGTCCTTTTACTTTTGGCATTGAAATGCCAAACTTTGGCATTTTGAACTTGCTTCCTTGTCCATCAATTTCACCTTCAGACTCCATGGGTTTAACCTCAAGTTCAGGTGGTTTAACTTCCATCTTTGCTTCAGGAATTGAAACATCTACTTTTCCAAGATCAACATCAATTTCAGGGGCCTCTGGGACTTTAACCTCAGCCTTAGCCTCTGGTAATTTGAAATCTGCATCCTTCTTTGATAAGCTTAAATCTATTTCAGGCCCTTGTACTTTTGGCAATGATATTCCAAACTTTGGCATTTTAAACTTGCCTCCTTTTCCCTCACCTTCAGGTCCTGTCATTTTCACATCAAGTGATGGACCCTCAACATCAATGTTTTGTGTTGCAGTATCAACTGTAATGTTGTCTTGAGGTATCTTCAACCCGGCTCCATCAAGTTTTATGTCTTTGTCCACATCAGGCACCTCTGCAATGACCTTTGGTGTGGCAGCTCCGAATTTAGGTAATTTGAATGTTGGCAGTTTAAATTTTGATGGTGATCCGTCCACTTTACCTAACTGAGCTTCAATTTCAGGAGCTTTAACTTCCACTTTAGCAGAAGGGTCTTTAAGTTCAACATCAGGGAGTTTCAGGTCAGCTTTGGTCTCTGGAAGTGTCACATCTACGTCTTTCTTTGATAAGCTTAAATCAATTTCAGGCCCTTTTACTTTTGGCATTGAAATTCCAAATTTTGGCATTTTGAACTTGCTTCCTTGTCCATCAAGTTCAATGTCAGTCTGCAAAGGTTTGATTTGCACTTCAGGTTTTTTAACTTCCACTTTTGCCTCTGGTATCATCACCTCTGCTTTTCCAAGACTGACTTCTGGGAGTTTGACCTCAGCTTTAGTGTCTGGTAATGTGATATCTGTCTCTTTCTTTGATAAGCTTAAATCTATATCAGGCCCTTTGACTTTAGGCTTAGAGAAATTCAGACTTGGCATTTTAAATTTTGAAGGTGATCCCTCAGCATCTTTAGCTGCAACTTCAATCTTAGGAGCTTTGATTTCTGCTTTAGCAGAAGGTTCTTTTAGTTCAACATCAGGGAGGTTTATGTCTGCTTGGGCTTCTGGTAGTGTGACATCCACATCTTTCTTTGATGTGCCTAGATGAAATTCAGGTCCTTTTACCTTTGGCATTGACATTCCAAACTTTGGCATTTTGAACTTGCTTCCTTGACCTTCAAGTTCAACTTCAGTCTGTAGAGGTTTAATTTCTAGCTCAGGCTTTCCAACTTCCATCTTTGCTTCTGGAATCGAAACATCTACTTTTCCAAGATTAACATCAACCTTAGGAGCATCTGGGAGTTTGACTTCAGCTTTAACCTCTGGAAGTGTGACATCTACATCCTTCTTTGATAAGCTTAAATCAAATTCAGGCCCTTTTACTTTTGGCATTTTGATTCCAAACTTTGGTATTTTAAACTTCCCGTCGTGTCCATCAATTTCTGCCTCACACTCTGGTGGTTTCATCTCCACAGCTATTTTAGGGGCTTCCGGAAGTTTGACTTCAGCTTTAGCCTTTGGAACTTCCATCTTAGCCTCTGGAATGGACACATCTACTTCACCAAGATCGACCTCTGGAAGTTGGACCTCAGCTGTAGCCTCTGGTAGTGTGATATCTACATCTTTCTTTGATAAGCTTAAATCAACCTTAGGTCCTTTCGCCTTTGGCATAGAGAATCCAAGATATGGCATTTTAAACTTGCCCCCTTTTCCATCCTGTTCAGTTCCTGTGGTTTTCAAATCTATTGAAGGACCCTCAATGTCAATGCTGGGTGCTGCAATGCTAATAGCAGATTCCTCCTCAGGGATTTCAATGTCAGCTCCATCGATTTTGACATCTTTGTCCTTATTGGGTACCTCTACAGAGACGCTTGGAGTACGAACTCCAAATTTTGGTAGTTTGAATGTCGGCATCTTAAATTTTGATGGGGAACCTTCTGTACCTTTTGCTGCAACTTTTATGTCAGGAGCTATAACTTCCACTTCAGCAGCGGGTTCTTTTAGTTCAACTTTTGGGACTTCTACTTCAGCTTTGGCTTCTGGTAGTGTGACATCAATGTCTCCCTCTTTCTTTGATAGGCCAAAATGAATTTCAGGTCCTTTTACATGTGGCATTGACATTCCCAACTTTGGCATTTTAAACTTGCTGCCTTGCCCATCAAGTTCAACTTCACTTTGCAGAGGTTTTGTGTCTAATTCAGGCTTTTTAACTTCCAATTTTTCCTCTGGAATAGAAACATCTGCTTTTCCAAGACTGACATCTTTGTCCATATCAGGTACTTCTACAGAGACTTTTGGAGTACCAATTCCAAATTTTGGTAGTTTAAATGCTGGCATCTTAAATTTTGATGGTGATCCTTCAACATCCTGTTGGTGAACTGCAATCTCTGGAGCTTTGACTTCTACCTTAATACCAGGTTCTGTATATTCAACATCAGGGAGTTTGACATCTGCTTCAGCTTCAGGCAATGTGACATCTACATCTTTCTTTGATAAGCTCAAATCAATTTCAGGACCTTTTACTTTTGGCATTGATATTCCAAATTTTGGCATTTTGAACTTGCCTCCTTTTCCATCAAGTTCAGCTGCTGTCATTTTCACATCAAGGGATGGGTCCTCAATATCAATGTTGGGTGCTGTAATGTCTGCAGTGTCAACAATTTCAGGTGACTTCAGTTGTGTTTCAGGGATTTGAATATCTTTGGCTTTGCTAGATACTTCAACACTGACATTTGGAGTAGCAGCTCCAAATTTGGGTAGTTTGAAAGTTGGCATTTTAAATTTTGATGATGATCCTTCTGCCTCCTTTTCAGTACCTTTAATCTCAGGAGCTTTAATTTCCACTTTAGCAGAGGGAGGTTTTACTTCAATATCAGGGAGTTTGACTTCACCTTTAGCTTCTGGTAGTGTGACATCTACATCTTTCTTTGATAAGCTGAAGTCAATTTCAGGCCCTTTTACTTTTGGCATTGAAATTCCAAATTTTGGCATTTCGAACTTCCTTCCTTGTCCATCAAGGTCACTTTCGGTCTGCGGAGGTTTGAATTCCACCTCAGGTTTTTCTAGTCCCATCTTTTTCTCTGGAATAGAAACACTGACGCTTCCAAGAGTAACATCAACCTCAGGGGCCTCTGGGAGTTTGACTTCACCTTTGGCTTCTGGTAGTGTGACATCTATGTCTTTCTTTGATAAGCTTAAATCAAATTCAGGTCCCTTTAACTTTGGCATTTTAATTCCAAACTTTGGCATCTTGAATTTGCTTCCTTGTCCATCAACTTCAACTTCAGTTTGCAGAGGTTTGAATTCCACCTCAGGTTTTTTGACCTCTATCTTTTGCTCTGGAATAGGAATATCTACTTTCCCTAGAGCAACGCCAACCTCAGGGACATCTGGGAGTTTGACCTCAGCTTTAGCCTCTGGTAGTGTGACATCTATGTCTTTCTTTGATAAGCTTAAATCAAATTCAGGTCCCTTTAACTTTGGCATTTTAATTCCAAACTTTGGCATCTTGAATTTGCTTCCTTGTCCATCAACTTCAACTTCAGTTTGCAGAGGTTTGATTTCCAACTCAGGTTTTTTGACTTCTATCTTTTGCTCTGGGACAGAAACATCTACTTTTCCTAGAGCAACGCCAACCTCAGGGACATCTGGGAGTTTGACCTCAGCTTTAGCCTCTGGTAATGTGACATCTGTGTCTTTCCTGGACAAGCCTAAATCAAATTCAGGACCTTTTATTTTTGGCATTTTGATAGCAAACTTTGGCATTTCAAATTTGCTTCCTTGTCCATCAAGTTCAGCCTCAGCCTGCAAAGGTTTGATTTCCAACTCAGGTTTTTTGACCTCCATCTTTCCCTCTGGAATAGAAACATCTACCTTCCCAAGATCAACCTCAGGGGCATCTGGGAGTTTGACCCCAGCTTTAGCTTCTGGTAGTGTGACATCTGTGTCTTTCTTTTGTAAGCTCAAATCGATCTCAGGGCCTCTTACTTTTGGCAGTGATATTCCAAATTTTGGCATTTTGAACTTGCTTCCTTTTCCATCAAGTTCAGCTGCTGTCGTTTCCATATCAAGGGATGGGCCCTCAATATCAATGCTGGGTGCTACAATGTCAACTGCAATGCCCTCAGGTGACTTCAGCTGTGTTTCAGGAATTTGAATATCTTTGGTTTTGCTAGATACTTCAGCACTGACAGTTGGAGTAGCTCCAAATTTGGGTAGTTTGAAAGTTGGCATTTTAAATTTTGATGGTGATCCTTCTGCATCCTTTTCAGCACCTTTAATCCCAGGAGGCTTAATTTCCATTTCAGCAGAGGGATGTTTAAGTCCAACATCAGGAAGTTTGATGTCCACTTTGGCTTCTGGTAGTGTCACATCTACATCTTTCTTTGATAAGTTGAAGTCACTTTCAGGCCCTTTTACTTTTGGCATTGTGATTCCCAACTTAGGCATTTTAAACTTGCTTCCTTGTCCTTCAAGTTCAACTTCAGTCTGCTGAGTTTTTATAATCAAATCTGGTTTTTCAATTTCCACCTTTTTCTCTGGAATAGAAACATTTACGCTTCCAACAGTAACATCAACCTCAGGGGCTTCTGGGAGTTTTACCTCAACTTTAGCTTCTGGTAGTGTAATATCTGCATCTTTCTTTGATAAGCTTAAATCAAATTCAGGCCCTTTTAGTTTTGGCATTTTAATTCCAAACTTTGGCATCTTGAACTTGCTTCCTTGTCCATCAACTTCAATTTCAGTCTGCAGAGTTTTGATATCCAAATCTGATTTTTCAACTTCCACCTTTTGCTCTGGAACAGAAGCATCTATTCTTACAAGAGTAACATCAGCCTCAGGGGCATCTGGGAGTTTGACCACAGCTTTAGCCTCTGGTAGTGTGACATCTATATCCTTCTTGGACCAGCTTACATCAAATTCAGGCCCTTTAACTTTGGCATTTTAATTCCCAACTTTGGAATCTTGAATTTGCTTCCTTGTCCATCAAGTTCAACGTCAGTATGCAGAGGTTTCATTTCCAGTTCTGGTTTTTCGACCTCTATCTTTTGCTCTGGAATAGAAACATCTACGTCCCCAAGAGTACCATCCAAGTCAGGGGCATCTGGGAGTTTTACCCCAGCTTTAGCTTCTGGGAGTGTGACAGCTACATCTTTCTTAGACAAACTTAAATCAAATTCAGGCCCTTTTATTCCTGGCATTTTGATACCAAACTTTGGCCTTTTGAACTTGCTTCCTTGTCCATCAAGCTCACCTTCAGTCTCGAGAGGTTTTATTCCCAGTTCTGGTTTTTCAACTGCTATCTTTTGCTCTGGAACAGAAACATCTTCCTTTCCAAGGGCAACATCCACATCAGGAGCCTGTGGGAGTTTGACTTCAGCTTTAGCCTCAGGTAGTGTGACATCTACGTCCTTCCTGGACAAGCTCAAATCAAATTCAGGGCCTTTTATTTTTGGCATTTTGACACCAAACTTTGGCATTTTTAACTTGCTTCCTTGTCCATCAAGTTCACCTTCAATCTGCAGAGGTTTGATTTCCAGTTCAGGTTTTTCAACCTCTATCTTTTGCACTGGAACAGAAACATCTACTTTTCCAAGAGTAATGTCAGTCTCAGGGGCTTCAGGGAGTTTAACATCAGCTTTCACCTCTGGTGGTGTCACATCTACATCTTTCTTTGAAAGGCTTAAATCAATTTTAGGGCCTTTCACCTTTGGCATGGAGATGTCAAGATTTGGCATTTTGAACTTGCTACCCTTTCCCTGTTTTTCAAGCATTTTTATCTCTGCCCCATCAATGTTTATATCCTTATCTGTATGAGGCACATTTACGCTGATGTCTGGACTAACTCCTCCAGATTTGGCCAGTGTGATTGTATGCTCCTCAGCTCCAACATCTTTTACTTCACCTCTGATCCCGGGAAAGGAGATGTCAGCCTGTGGCTTTGAAACATCAAGATTAACACTGACACCTGTAAGCCTAATGCCACCATCTTTTTTAGCTGGTGAACCACCTACTGAATCAATGTATTCAATGCTATCGATTTCAGGTATTTTGACATCAGATATACCTTTCCTTGTTTCAGTTGTTGTTTTTACTTCTTGGAGCAATACAGTTCTTTCTCCTTTAATTGTACCACCTTTCTGCTCAGAGATATTTTGTTTTGGCAAGTCAATTCCAATGTCAGGCATTCTTATGTCTGGTTTTGCAATCCCAAAGCTAGGCATTGCCATCGTCTTCTTTGATTTCTTATCTGATTCTTTTTGGCTGAATGTAGCAGCAAATGTGATGCCCTCTGTGCCTTGTGTTTTCTCAGTTTCTAGTGCCTGAAGAATGGCTACTTCTTGTGCACTTTCTTTGCCAGGTATTATGATATCTTCTCGTTTATAGACCTCAGTTTTCATCTCAGTGTCACTTTGTTTTGGCTTAGTTTTGTGTTCTTTTTCAGACTTTTTAAAATCTATCTTGGTCTCAGTTATAAGGTCCTCTGAGGTTAAATCAGCAGCTGTGATCTTTGGTAGTTTGACTGTGGTCTTGGAGATTTCTGGAGAGCTTATGTCAAACTTAGTGAAGTGTGTCTCATGTTTTGTTTTGCCATCTACAACTTTAGTGGGTGTTTTCACTGATATTCTTTGTGCATTTGCATCAATCACAGTAATTTCCTCAGGAATAGGCACTCCAGATGTGTCAACCTTAGGCAGCTTAAATCCAGGCAATTTCGAAACTGCCTCTTTCACACTGTCAACATCAATTGACATTTGAACTGTTTCAGCTTGAATGTCTTCATGGTGTCCTGTTATAGCCACTTTAGGCTCTTTAATTCCTTTGGCTGTGGCCCTTTTAGACATGTCCTCCATGCCTGGAATCTCAATGTCTTCACGTTTGGGAAGTTGTGTTCTGGAAAGACTGCTTTTTGACAGTCTGTCATAAGGATCTTCTTTCACTTCTGTACCCACACTTTTCAGCTGCTCAATTTTAGTTTTTTCTTCAACATTTACATTGATTTTTTGTATAGTTTCCTCAGTTGCAATGTCACTCAAGCCTACTTTAGGCAGTTTGAATGTTTTGTCCTTGCCTTTCTTGGTTTTTTCTTCACCTTTCTGTGGAGATTTGCATATAAATGTGGCATCAGAAATATCAAGCTCCACTTCTGGTACGCTAATTTTCTTCTGTGTTGGTAGTTGACCTCCCTGTTGTTCTGTGTGTGACTCAAAACCTGGGATGACATCTGATTTTTCATTTTCAGGTTGATCTGCTATTTCAATACTTGCCCCCAGTGTTTTTAGTCTTTTTGGCGAGGCTTTTGCTTTTGCATCTTTCTTGAGTGATTTATCCTTCCCCAGAATTTTCATTTTTAATTCAGACCTTTCTTTCTTCTTTTTCTTCTCATCGGGGGACTTGATACCAGAGGGGCTTTCTTTATCTGCCAGAGCCACTGTTACATCTGCTGTTTTCAAAGTGCTGTCTATACTGATGAGTTCCACCTTGTGTATAGTTTGAGGTTCAGTCAGTTTTTGATCATTTTGCTCATGTCTCAAGTCTTCCGCTGCTTTCAGATCCTCCGTCACATAGACTTCAGGTGCTTCTCCTGAGAGGCTTTCAAGGCACTCAGGTGAAAGCATGTCTGATGCTGTCTGGTAAATGTCAGTACTCATCTGCCCAGTTGTAGGTGCGTCCGTGTCCTGGTCTTCAGATGAACTTATACGGCCTCTCTTTGTCAGAACAGAAAGCTTCATTTTGTGCCTCTTCTTGCCTTTGAGAGCATCCTGAGATTTTATAGGTGACTCTGTGTCACTTGTGGTGGGACTAAGCTCCAGTTTTCTCTGCTCATCAGCCTCTGAGGAGCTGTGAGACCTGGTAAAGCGGGACTTCTTTCCCTTTCCAAAGGAAGGAAACTTAGGCCATGAAATGCGGGCATCCCCACGCCTTTTGGTTTTTCCTTGCTCCCTCATGTCTGGAGCGTAAAGGTCTTCTTCCTGTTGAGCAACAGAAATGTAAAATGTCAGTTTTAGCCCAAAGAGTACCTATCACAAAGTGTCTGAGCAGACAATTTGAAAATAGTTACAGGGATAACATCAGATTCGATGGCTGGTTCGCTCTCTGTCATGTCTGGTTTGCGTTTCAAGCAGAGCTTCACTTTGTAAGCCTGAGCGTGCTCCAGAATCTGAATGGCATCCTCGTATGACACGTTGTCAAAATACACAGTGGCACTCAAAACCTGATCACCTGTGTAAAAGGAGAAAAATTTTAAGAAGCACTTGATGAGAAGGTGTTCAGTGTATTTAACTGTGAGTAATGAAGTAAAAATGAAAATAACAAATACAGCATGATTAGTCATTAGGTCATTGCAACTTCCTTTTTCACTGTTAGCTTACCTTCTTTCAGTTTCAGATTTTTTGAGGCAGGTGATTCTGGTACCACCTCCTTAATGAAGATCCCCTCTTTCCCTCCTCCACCATAAATGAGACCCTCTGCACATCCATCTTTGGCTGTTTTAACTATCACCCCAGACTCAGGGCTGTGAACCTCCTGCCAACACATCAGAATAGAAAAAGGATTATTGTTTTACCTTTAGCTGAGTTATTCTCTGTTGCGGCACAGCCCAGAGGGATTCACAGACACACAGCAAAAGAGAGAAGGTGTGGGAACGTCTCACCTTCAGTTTACTCATCTTTGGAGTCGAGCGCTTTTCAAACATGGACCCAAGCCCAGACTTTTTAGTTTTCTTTCCACTCCCACTTTTGTGGTGTGGGTCATGCTCTGCTTCACACTGAAAGAAAAACAGAAAATAATCTTTAAAATCTTGACTGCACATTATATTAACTTTAGGCCTATTTAAACAGAAAGGACGACAGAGATATGCCCTCACTTGCAACAGGCTTTGGAAGTATTTTTACGGACAGGGTATACTGTACATACATGGGAGTACCCAAGTCAGCGTCCTTATTGCAATAAGCAAGACTAAACAAAACATCCATCTTACACTACGCATGGTTGACTGGACTCAGCGACAGAAACATATACATGGACAAATTGTTGATAAATTGTACGTTCATAAAAAAACATTTGTGCACTGGCTGGTCTTTTTTAGTTTTTTCTTGGCCCATGTCATGCTTTTAATGTACTTAATTTCCCCCTTCTGTTCTCTGTCTTCAAGGCCAGCAGCACACATTTGTCAGGGGTAAAATTGAGTTTAAGAGCCAAAGACCCAAAGTATATACAAATATCTCAGCCCATCAAAATAAATTTGGATTACATCCAAGCTGTCCATAATGCTGAGGGGAAAGAGAACAAATGGACGTAGGGCAATAATTTAATCACTCTTAATTTGAGGGAATCAGTTAAGTCGTTTGAGGGAACAAATTACTAAACCAGTGGAACAATTTATCAAAAACTCTCCACTAAGCAGGCTTTGAACAGCAACATGACATGTACAAGAGTCAACAAAATAAAAGGCATAAAATTTATATTTTACGGAGTAGCAGCCACTGCAACACAATTACATATCTCTGTCAACACCAGTCATTAAAGATACTCCTGATATTTTGATTTTAGGACATGTGTAGCTCCGTGTGAGCATAAATGAACCAAATACACAAGCTTGCCTCTCTTGGTCACAAGCTTTTTTCTCTAATTTCATTTATTCTACAGCCTGAACAAAGCAGACTGTTGAATCGCAAATAGGCCATTGAGCGAGTCAGTATGTTTACAAGTATCTAAATAACCAGGTTATAGTCTGCTTTTTGTAGTACAAAGATTTCATAAATGTCATGTTAAAAAGAAACTCCAGCTGATGTGAGAAATTAAAAAACACCTACTGATTTCTGCTAAATAAACCTGATTCCTCGGTTCTTATATTTTAATCGATGTCACACAAGTGCATGTCAACAGGGTCTTTGTTGTCTTAGCCTGCTTTCTCCTCGTAACCTGGTTTGTGTTGCATTTGTGGTATGTTGATGCTCTCTACCTCTTTGTCACTGTCACTGTATTTTTCAGTTTCAGGATACTCCTCGACCGGGGACGATCCTTGAGGGCGTGGTCTCTCTCCCTCTGTGAACTGAGTTGGCTCGTCACATATCTGCGAGGACACAAGGTCAGTCAGCACAAAAACAGTCCCATGGACTGTTCCCAAAACAGTCGTTATTATCATTTCACAGAGATATCACAACATTTTTTCTGTCAGTTTCATCATCTTGTGTTCTTCAGCCACCTGAAAAGCAGTATTAATATTAAAACTCAAGCATGGACAACAAAAGTTTTGGAGAAAACTGGATCATAAATAGTGTGATAACACCTTGCTAAGCCAAATTCTGGCTCTTCAACTGTTTGGCATTTAATAAATGTCATATTAGTGGTCTGTTTCCAGGGATGGGGATGCTAGTCGTTCTGTCGGTCCAACACCAGAGTAAACCAGAGTGAAATATTGTAAAAAGTATTATATGTATTGTCATAAGGTTTGTTAGTCCCCACAGGAAGAGTACTAATAACTCTGTTGATCCCCTGAACTTTTATTTCAGTTTGTTAAATGTTAGCATGTTTCAACAACACTACGACATTAAACACTCATTAACATGCTAACTCTAGACCTCTGTTACAGTGCAATAGCAAATATAGTAGCAAATATGAATAAGTCTATATATAAACTAGAAAATGTAAAAATGTAACAGAAGCTAGTTTCCAACAAATGGAAGTTTGATATGATATTAAATAATAAAGATTATGGGAAAGGTTAAAATAAAAGACAAGCGCACTGTACAAACAGAATATAAAAAGAGCACACATTATAAAATCATAAAACAGTTAAAGCTATAAAATCTAAGTCAAACACTTGTGAACTTTAAGCTGATAACAATGTCAACACATCCAGACAGGTAAAATTAATGATTTCGATTGAAGTAATAAATGCCAGCAGTTACTCACAGTGAAGAATTTAAACTGAAACATACAAAATAAAACATTAATTTCACTTTCACTCACTGAATCGTCCTCTGTGCCAGGCTCTGGTCCTCTCAGCCTCCGACCAGCTCCTGTTCACAAAAACAGAAAACAGACAAAACACCCTAAATACCAAAATAACATCTGATTTGACATCTGCTTTACTGTAATGATAGTCAAATAAATAGTAGAGCTTCATTCCTCCACATTCTGCAAGCACAAGTAAATAACTTAATCTCAGAAATATGTTACATGGTGATACTAAAGGGAAAATTGCATTAGGTAATTTTAGCAGCAGCAGTCACAGAACAGCTGAAGAAAATCCGTTTACTGTAACTACAAATAAATAATGTAGGTTTTTAAAAAGGCAAATAATCACACCTATATATTTACAAACACGTCATATAAAATCCATTCAACAAGATTAAGTATGTAATTATTATATTTTAGCAAATTATATTACTATGGAAATGATGTGGGGTTATCTCAGACCATTTTGTTGCACGAATGAATGAAAGTAAAGCAGATAAGCGGCAGTTAAGCCCCGTTTCTATTCTCTGAGCAGTAAGCTGAGACTTCCACCCTGCTCGAGACTCTTGGCGGTTGTTTTGAGGCTCGGAGAGACACTGGAGCCGATGATGATGAGACTATTTAGAGTTCTTCCTGGCAATAATTCCCCCCAGGGACCCGCTGCCTCCTCCGTCTGCTGAGTGCTCCACTGTATCGACCCACAGATTAGACTCTGCAGCCTGCTCAGCTCAGCCCCCAAAAAGGGAAAGTCTGACTCTGAATCAATCTGGTTAGGCAGATTAGTATAATCACCTGCTCTTATACCTAACCCCTATTTGATTTGATCCCATTTTAAATCACCCCCTTTTATTCAGCCAGTGTAATGTGAGGTCAGCGTCAGCGTTCCCAGTTTGGGATGTAGTTCATTTGTTCGTTGTCAAACATTTGGGTTAAATCCTAAACTTGACAGATTAGCGTAAAATAAGGTTTGACAGTTATGGGGAAATAGTGTCTTGAATTATAAACATCTCCACATTTTCTGTGGTTTTTGAGCCTAATTGGCAAATAAATTCATGTCATCAAGAGGCCACTGATCAACAGATGTTATGTTGTTAGTATAAATTAGTACTTAATAAAAGGCGGTTGCACTGAACTCTGATTCAGATTGATAAATCTTTTTCTGGTGGGAGATAACTGATAAAGATGTAGGACTTAGATTGCGATCTGTGTAATGCCAGGATCAGATAACACTTTTTTTTTTTTTCATCTTTCACAATGGTCACTGTGTCAGATTAGCCAATTAGCGATAAACCCTGACCGATTATCGTTCGCGTGCTTGCATGTCGTCAGGGAGAAGGGTTAAGAAATTGTAAACACACTGTTAAGAGCATGTCAGACCAACAGGAGGCGATATAACACTAATGCCATGTTTAAACCAGAGAGTGCTCTGCCATCTTATTGGTCAGCGTGAATGAACACGTCACACTAGGCAGGAAAATACAAAAAATTCTGACATGCAAGACTTTTCATCGAAACGTTGTGACGCCACATGTTCTTTGATTATGTCACACTACAAGGTTTGATCGTCTTTTGCGACGTTCATATTCAGGCCTAATGCTCATCAACTCAGATCAATAAAAATAAAAATGACACCCAATGTGTATAATGTGTTACAAAACCTTTAAGTTAATCAGTGACCAGAAAAACAACATAAAACATACTACACATAAATCTAAAATACCTTTGATAATTTGGGTTGTTCCTTCAAATCCCTGTGTTGAAATTCTGTAACAGTCCTGCTGTAATACAGACTATAACTTGCCTGTTCACTGAAGCTCCATAAAGTTTCTCAGTTAACCACCACTGACACCCCACCCACTGCCTTACAGTAATGTGTGTCATGTGAAGAGCTCTTACAGCCTGTGTAAGTGCATTAGAAGACAGTTAAGGCAAAAGATTGATGGTATAGAACCTCCTACTGTATCAGGGTGTGTCACTGCCTCAAGGTTGATCGTTCAAGATCAAATGACGCTGTAGCTCTAAAAAGAAAATAATACCTAAAACACATTCAGCACCGTCACCATAGACTCACTGACGCTGTGATTAGAAATAATATCAGAGAACATTTATCTGACAGAGCAGAAGATTTACACTGTGAACTCTCAGTAAGTGAACACACCACAGTCTAGACATGTTGTGAAACATGATAATCAGAAGTCTTTACAGCCGCCCACACTTTTAACTCAAGTGTTTCATGAATCTTTATCACACAGTCATCACCATCCTTCTCTTTCAACCAGGTTTGACCAAAAAAAAAAAAAATTTCTGTACTGTAATTTCAGAACTCACCTACCTGCTGCTTTTGTTTGTTAAACTCTTGGAAATAAACCGAGGTGTTAATAGCAGGTTGTCCAAACTGCCCTTAAACATTCCTGGTGTGAGTGTGACTACCAAAGTGGCTAAAATGTGATTTGCTCAGGCTCCGATGGACAAAGGAGGCGGGACACTTTTAGGTTGCAATAATACCTTGCCTGAACTTGTGTCACTCCCAAACTGAATTAAGTTAAGTGTTTTCTAAAGGTCCTACTAGTGACTTAACTCTTTGCAACACATATTCCTTTCAAATAACCTCACATTTAAATTAATCTCTCATGAACTGATATCACAAACACTTTAAATTTTTTGACTAAAACCCTAAAAACTGATGATATCTCCATTAGCCTCAGCTGTGCTTTGTGTTTAGTGCTAATTAGCATATGTTAGCATTCTAACAGTTTCTATGCACGGTTGCACAAAGCCACTCGCACAGCTGTTTTCATATACAGTTAATTTAATGGAAGCCATTCAGGATTTCAGACACAAAATGTGTTTTCATTGGTTGTGTAAAGTCTGTTTCTAGTTTTACCTTCACATCCTCCAGGCTGCAGCTAATGATTATTAACATTATCAGTTCATCTGCTGAATATTTTTTTGGTTAATAAGTTAATCATTGTATGAAATGTGAAAAAAGTGTCCAAAATCAAAAGTGATAGAGTTTACTGTGATATATGACAAAGAGAAGCAATGTGAGAAGCTGTAACCTGAGAAATTGTAGAATTTTAAAACAATTTTTCCTTGATAAATGACTGAAAATCAAAATACTTATATTTTTCTGTAGATCATTTAACGGAATAATCGACTAATCGCTCTATGATGCATAACTTTAAGCAGAAAAAAAAACTTGTAAATGTGTTGAATCTGCTGTGAAATTCAAACAGATCAAAGTCTCCTGTGCAGAAAGAGAAAGATGTATAAGGCACGCCTAGAAACAGGAAGTAGGCAGTCACTGACAGTGCAGTGGAGAGGAAAGGTGTGGAGGTCTTGCAGAGATATTAATATTCAGGTCTGACAGCTGTGGTTAAACTCATAGGAAGTTTTCTACTGAGTTTCTTGTTTTACACAGACACAGCTGCATCTGTCCATTCAAGGGTAAATTACTTGACTGAAATAGTATCACAGTGTCTGTTTTTAAAATTATTATCCTCAGTAATTTTATATTTTTGAGGTTTGAGACAACTGGTGCATTCAGTATTCTGTTTTAGTTGTGGAAATGAAGCTATTGCCAACCTCAGTGTATCTTCAGGAAGTTAACCCGGACAAAATTAGGTAGATTCATTAAATTAACCGGACTGCTCAGTTCCCTCAAGGCTGAAAACTGTCATGTGCCATGTCTCAAGTATACAGCAGCAGCAGTAGCAGCAGTGGTAGTAGCAGGATTGTGAAGTCTTTATGGAGGATTCAGGCCCTGCTTGACACAACTGGATGATGCATTTCTTCTAATATTTACCACTTTCACTCAGGCGGATGTCCAGTATTCCTGCCCCGCACATACAGAACCTCCCTTCTCAAATATTTGTCATGTGGGCGCTGCATAGGCCCTGATAACAATTCTCACTGCTGACTAAAATTGTCAAAATAAAATCACTTACAGAGCTATTTACCTGTTTGACTTATCGTAGATTAGATATATACATTTCATAAAGCTGCTGCCAAATATTTGAATTCGACTTTGACAGGAATAATCTGCAGATACATGAGCTCAGACAGCAGATGCTGAAATCTTTTGTGGTGCATGATCCTGCATGATTTGTATTTGGGTGCAACTGCAGCTCTGGATTTGGGTGTGGCTCATCCCTCGGTGCTTCTGCTGATGTGACAAGGATCGAGGCTTATAACCTGCCATGACTGTCTGCTTTAAACAACACTGATGCAGACACTTAAATTCCTCTGTACTAACACGACGCCCTGACACCGAACCTCTCGTATACTCGCTCGTGTTGATCATACGAAAACAAAATCCTAGACATATAAATCAGTGTCTAGATTTACCCCTGACTAAAATAATAACTTTATTGTGTTTGTTGTCTGTCCTCAGCTCATCTCTTACGTAACCACCTTCTGCTCCAGTTTGTGTTTCCTGTTGAAAAGCACCTGGAACGCTCCCTGAAGCTCCCCTCTTCACTAAACTAATATAAAGTAATACAGCTCATTATTTGTGCTCTTGGATTTGGGTTCGCCTCAATTTTTTTTGTGCAACAGAAAGACACAAGCTCCTTTCACTGGGAGACAGTTTGTTTGGATCCAAATTATAATAAGATTTGAGTGAAGAGAGGAAAAAAAACAGAATTAGATTTTCTGCATGGATTATATAAACATGAGACTGAAAAAGCGCATGCTTTCAATCTATTAATCTGCCGCAAACTTACAGCGAGTTTCATCACAGCTCTGGAATTCGTATCTTAATCTGCCTTTATTCCCACAACACGCAATTACACTAAAAGCACAGACACACAATATTATATCAGGTCAGGAACCCATACCTGGGTTGAACTGTGCTTGCAAACACTTGTGTTTGTTTTGCCTCACATGCCTGGAGCGCAGAGTGACTCAGATTGAAACGTGATCATGTAGTTGAGTCAGTTGACAGAGAGGTCTGACAGATACAGTAGGTAGATTTTGGTCCTCTACTAACAAGAAGTTAATGAACTGATTACTGCCAAAGCTGTTTTTTCATTTAATTCATTTATGATTTTTTAGAGTTGATTCCAAGTAACTCAAAGTTCTCCTTGTCTGAGTTTAATCGTTGTGTAATTGTCTAACAGATGTTTCAGAGGTCGTTTCCTTCCTCACAAGAATGAAAATTCAGATTGAAGTTGATCAAATATGAGAACAATAAGTGCAGACACAAAGGAGAAACTTCTGTGGGGACATTTTTGGTGATAGTGTCAAGTTCCTAGAACCTTTACTGGTCAAATCATCAAATTGTCAATTTCAAAAATATAAAGTCATTTCCACCTGTCTGACACTCCAAGGGTTAGAACAAATGCACAGACTCACTGAGTGAGAGCAGCCACACATATAAACAATTCAAGTGGTTTGATATTGATTTAAGACCAGGATTTGTCCTGACTGAGGCTGATGGTTTGTAATGGATCAGGATCGTCTGCTTTAGGCTCCACTGCTGAGCAGATCAGCCACCCCATCTGTCTCACTTCCTAGCAGTTCACTAAGCTCTCTCTCTCTCTCTCTCTCTCTCCTTCTCTCTTTCTGACCTTGAGCGTCGCTTGAAGCCTCTCAGAGCGGCACAAACCTCTGCACATCCTCAGGCAGATTTAATTAAAAGTAGCAGCAGAGATAAAGGCGGAGGATTGTAGGTAATGGAAAGGGGGGCAACATAGATACACAGATGGTTTTAATTTTAAATGAATAATGCACCAAACTGCAGATAAACAAAGCTAATCATCAGCCAACACAATAATATGTCTTTGATATAATATATAACAGTGAAATTTAGCATAATGGGGCACAGTGTAAACTCCAGGTGGCATTTTATCACTTTCTCCTTAAAGTCGTATACTGACTGAATGTCATGTTGCTGATATAAGGAACACCTACCCTATTAAAACTCAAGGAAAACCTTAAAGTATTTAAAACTCATTTTACCTACATGGGCTCTGAAACCACACAAATAAATTACACACAAATATAATAATAATAATATAATCATACATATTTACAGACAAACTTTCATCATGATGAACAGTATCGCATCTGTTTTTTCCAGAACATCACGAGAACAAAGCTTCATCACTAATATACGTCGCTTGAATGTAATCAATTTCCGACAAACTCCCGAACTGTTCTTTGCTCACATACGTGATCAGATATGGCTTATTTATGTGTAGTAAATAATTTCCATCTGACTCCCTCAAACCCTGCGTTTATAATCATAAATAATTCATAACAGGATGTATCAAACCAGTGTGATATGTGATGTGTAAATTTTAGAGTTTTCAGCATCCAAAACTTGAAATTTTAGGTTAAACTGATGCAAGGTTACAGGTAGCATCTCTTCCTCTTTCACATAAAGCCTGCAGCTAGAAAGCTCAGACTCGTGGGGTTATTGCCAGCGATGGTATTGCTAATTTAGGGAATAGATGTTTCGTCTTTACTCCCAGGAAGTTATCCTCTACTACTATTTTTGCAATCCTGATTTCTGCCACAGTAACCGAGTCTGTTTCCCTTTCAGCCTCTGCTTCAAACACACAGCAGCAGCAGCAGCAGGAGGAGAGGATGAGAGGAGGAGGAGGAGAAGTGCGGAACTGCCTGACATCCTCGATGATGACATCTTCAAACACTCCCCTGCACTCTGCAGACACACCCAGCTGCTCACTGCAGGTCAGCGACGCAACTCAGCATCAGCACCAGCCGCCTTAAACTCACTGGCTGCCTCGCTTCACCGCAAACACACACACTTTCTCCCACTGCACTACTGAACCCTGCTGCTGAATCAGTGAATTACTCAGGAGGGGGGAAACAGCGCAGACAAAGTCATAGAGAGAGGAAAAAACACAGAGTAGAGAGAAAAAAAGAGCGGTGCCCACCCGTCCCTGAGGAGGCGGCGTGCCAGTTGGGGAAGGCCAGGTGGAAACAGTCGCACATGATGGCAGCGGTGGCGACAGCGGCTGAAACGAAGTCCTGGCCCAGGCAGGCAGGGGAGACGGAGGGAGGGACGGTGGTGGTGGTGGTGGTGGAGGGCTAGGCAGGTGCTGCTGCTGCTGCTTCCCCCTCCGTCTTGTCCTGGATCAGCCTGTGTGTGTGGGTCAGCCAGTCGCAGCGGTATAAACCAGAGAAGAGAGTGAGAGCTCGCTGCTGCCTTCTCCGCGCTCAGATTGTCCACTGAGTGAAGGAAACTCCCTCGCCTGCCCCGTAAACATGGACCTCCAGCGCAGCACACTAACTTAATTATGGGAGGAGCTGCCCACCCCCCCGCCTTCCTCTCCCTCTTCAACACACACAGACACATCCCTCAGTTCTCCTTCTCCTCCTTCTCCTCCTTCTCCTCCTCCTCTTCCTCTCTCCTCTCTCTGTTCAGTTGCATTGATCGGCCTAATCGGACAAGGACAATCACGATGTCAGCTTCTGGCTCCAGCAGTGACGGGAGGAGGGGTGGCGGTGAGGGGTGTGGGGGGGTGAAACAGTTTATTGACATGCAGCCATAACTCAATTTGACGCTGTGTACACTTAGTTTAAAACCCCTCATTGTGAACAGGGAGGCAAGATGATGGAGGTTTCAGCTGGAAAAGTATGAGAGAGAAACTGAGGGAAGTGAAAATAAAGTAGAAAATGTTAGAGTCACAGCCGCAAAGTTTGTTTTTGCAGCCGACTGATCGCTTAGTAGATCGATAGAGAATTAATCAGCAACTGTTTTGATGATAAATTAACTTTTTTAGTTGTTTTTTAAAGCAACATTTTGTGCTTTCAGCTCGTATGAGGATAATGTGACGGTTTACTGCTTCCTCATGCCTCCATGACAGCGACAGTCGTGGCCAAAATCATAATGTTTACAAGTCCGTCCGTCCCATTCTCATGAGCGTGATATCTCCGTAACACCTCGAGGGAATTTCTTCAAATTTGGCACAAACATTCACTTGCACTCAAAGATAAACTGATTAGAAATTAGCAGCCAAAGGTCAAAGGTCAAGGTCACAAGACACGTTTTTGGCCCTGAGTGTGATAGCTAAAGACAGCCTTTAGGTCTTTTCACATACAGTGCGATGCTAATGAAGTATGTGCCAAATACTCACCTGCAAATATATGAGAACTCAAACTACACTGTTTGTGGGACAAAATTTACACAAATGTCTACACAGTCCTACAGTCTCACCTTCTTCACTTCCTCTTCCAGACTCATTGGTTTTGTTGATATCGAGCTTCTTGTGGTTGTCGTTGCACCGTGTGATGAAGCTCTAGGTCAGTCCTCTGTAAAACACGTGAATATAGCGATAACTTCCATTCAGCCAAAAAAATACAATACCTTTTGTGACATTCTTTTTCAACTGTTTATTGTACAAAAGAAAGACATTTGAAGACGAACTGTGATAGGCAGTGATTTTACTACTTTAGAGATCAAATGATTCTATATAAAAGAAACAGCAGATTAATTGATAGACGTTGCTAAAAGACTGACTTTGTAATGACAAATCCAAGTCCAGCAAGTCATGCTTCATTCTCTGGGAATATTCACTTTAGTCACACTTACAATGTCACAGCATGTAGCTCATTAACTCCCAGTCTGAGGCGTCCTGTTTGCTCTGTGACCACATGAAAAAACACCAGTAGAAACTGTGAGTTTGTCTTCAGATGGCAAACAACCAAGGTAGCTGTTGAATTATAGATGCTAATGTGAGAACTCAGACAGAAGAAACCTGGGAGCAATAAAGCTGCTGAGGTTTTGAAAAAATAATCTTATCTTGTGATTTAATATTTGAATATACTTTTGCACAAGTTCATCTTTAGTTTGTATTGTGCTGAAACAATTCATGAATTAGTTCATCAACAGAAAAAAAAAAATCATTGATCTATTGATTTAAAGTCATTCATCAAACCAAAATGGCACTGTCATTCTCTGGTTCCAGCCTTACAACATTAGGATTTTTTATATATTTGGTGTTAAAGATTATCACTTTGGACTGTTTGGGGGAATTTTTCACTATTTTCTGGCACTTTTTAGACGTAAGGATTAATTATAGACATGAAACATTTGATGTCAAAAGTTATTCGTGTAGTAAATTAACAATATATCTGTGTAAAATTAATATTTTTGGGGTTTTGACTGTTAAAACAAGACTGCTAAGAACGTCATCTTGGGCTCTTAGAAAGGGTGATGGACATTTTTCATTCATTTCTGATGACAACAAACAGAGAAAATGAAGATGAATCAATAATGAAAATAATCACTAGTTGCAGCCCTGCTGATTTGTTTAGATCATTGAGATATTTTCATCATATTTTCAGGCAAAAATGCAAAATATTACCAAGTTCCAGGCTTTCACTTGCTGCTGTTCTTTTCCTTATGAGGTCAGAAAGTGTAAGTTCCACCATTTTCTGACATTTAATGATAATCTTCAGAAGAATTTATAATGAAAATACTTGTTACAGCCCCATCCACCAAAAAGAAGTGAGGAATGAAGGGTGTATAATAGCAGCAGTAGTTTTTAATAGTAGTGTTACATTAATTTAGGGTGGATTATTCCTTTAAGCACCAGGTCTTTCCCTGAATCAGAATGAACATGTGACGTCTTAGTGATTTATCCATTACATGTGACGGAGAAGACACAGGTTAAGAGCTTTTTACAACCAGCAATTAAGACATGGCCGCCGTCCAATGAAAGGGCTCCCTCAGGAGAAGGAGGTTATTAATGCTGACTGTATATTTACCCAGGTGGTGCTCCACAGGATGACATGCCTCTATTTTTTTTGCACACTCTGTCAGCATCAGGTTTTATGAGAAAATCCATTTGGACGTTTTACCTGCCCGTTTGGCCAATATCCCACAAATCTGAGCAAATCATCGCCGCACTCACCCCTGTCTCTGGGCGCTGTTGTGTTTGATCGTCAGTGCTAAGTGATATTTGGAAGCTAGCGGTGCATTAGCCATGTTGGACCAGAGCACTCAGATCGATACCACAAAAGTGCAAGGCAGCACTGTGGTGACAGGAAGCACAGGTATCAGGTAGCAGCTGTTGTCAAGACAAGTTTCTGTGCAATGTTTATGTTTTATACATCTGTACAAAAAGGCAACAACAAGGCAAGTGTGCAGCAACATCAAAGTATGGAAGGGTGTGTCTGCAGCAGCGGGGCAGAAATTATATGATCAGGTAACAGGACAAATATTTTCAGGCAAATTCTCAAACTCTGATAAAACAAAATGAGCAATTATCCACATGTGAAGGAATAATTATTTATATATTTTTTATTTTATCCCATTGTACAAAACAATCGCACTTCAGTTAAACTAATTTAATGATAACATTTCTTTCCCAGCTCCCTTTTCTCCTTTAAACAACTCTGCATTTGTCATTTTATAAATGTTCTTTCTCTGAATCTGCATTCAAGTCAGGGCAAATCCAGACAGATGAGATCATCTCTTTATATATTTTTTTCTTCTTCTTCCTGGCTATGAGCAACCAAAGTGACACAGCATTTAGTTCTGGCTCAAGTTCAAAAAAACATTTCCAAACCTAAATCAATTTCTGGCCGGAGAGGGGGAGAAAAAAATATTCGCCACAAGCTGAACAGCTGTGTTCTTCTTTGCCACTCGTGCCAAACACCACATTCATGCTTTTATTTATTTTTTCATTTTCTGATCATATATATATTAAATTAGATTTTTTTAAGCATTTTGCAGAAAGCATTTAACACGAGAGCACTAGAAGACAAAAAGAACAATGTGGACATCAGTAACAAAGAGGCAGGAAAGACTGATTGTGCTGTTCTGTGGTTTGTTGTTTATCCGTCTCAGATAACACATCAGATAGTGTCCTTCACAAAAAGTAACAGTGCATTAACATTTAAAGAAAGGCTAAATTTGAATGTGTTTGCTGCAGCGGTTGTATATAGATGCTTATCAGTTTTCATTTTCTTTAAGGACACTTTACTTTTGTTACAGTAGAAGTAAAACCAGTTAATACGCAGTCATGCTGTGACATTTTCCAGTCCTGATGCTATCTGTGTTCAGGCCATGTTCTCATACATGGACATGTTACAGCAGCAGATATAGCTGGAGCTATTTGTGACTTATCAGATTCATTATGTAGTGACCTCTTTTGGCTTGTATGCTCCCAAATCACACTATTTTAGTCTACTGTATGTCCATGTCATGATCAGATAAAGTCTACATTGCTCCATGAGGGTTAATGTCATCACAGGCATGTATTAAAATCTTTTTCACAGTCTGCGAAACACAGTATGCTGGTCATAATAAAAGAATCAATTCCCAAAAACATGCTTTGTAAGGTCACAGAAATTTTGACCCTTGACCTTTGAGCACCAAAAGCAAGTCAGTTCATCCTCGATTCCATGTGAACCTTTGTGCCAAATGTGAAGAAATTCCCTCAAAGCATCACTGACATATCAGCTTCATAAGAACGAGATGAACAGAGGCATAAAAACTTGACAAATTAATTCATTAATAGCTGATTTGTGATATCAGCAGGTATATATACTAACTATCAGCTTATTTTTAATGATACTGCACTGTTCATTCAGCTGATAATGTTTAATGCTTTCCGCACAGTATTCACAGGACGTTTGGGAAGAATGTGATCAAGCTTTTATTCACAGTGCCCCAAAAAAAAATAACCAGAGCATCCAGCTGTTCTCTGCTGCCTCTCGACTACTAACAAACCTGATTCACAAATATCAAAATGAGGTGTTGTAAATATGAAATGATTCTGCAACGCCTTTTTGTAGCCTCAAGCTGTTGTTGTGTATTTATATTTTGAGCCATGAAGACATGAAGCAGCAAAGTTCACATATTATTTTCATGTAAACTTAAAATGGCGAGCAGGTTAGCAAATAGTTACTAAAACAAAAAATGAAACAAGAAAATGATATCTGTGTGGACCGAGACTTCTTTCACTAATCAGTCAGTTTGATCAGTTGTCATAATAAAAATACTGATTTCATCGGCTTTAAAGACCCTGATGTTTACGTACTATAAATGATTTGTTTAATAGAATAAAGTTGAAGAAAAACGTAAATAAACTAGCGCAACTGTTCAAAGTCAGAGCTATACTGCGCTGACTCCAGCACTGCAAACAAGAAAACAGTTGTCAGCACTTCCTGTTTTGTTTGCAACAGTTTAAAAGTGTTTTGAGGCGGCGCTGATGGATTTGTCGCTGTTAACCTGCTGTGAAAATTTGAGGAAAAGGTGTGCGAGAAGTTTGAGTGCACCACAGTTCCCAGAAAAATCCAACCTGACGAGCGTTCCGCAAAACACGGTGTGAAAAGCAAACCTGATGATTCCAGAGATGAGCCAGCGTCACATGGTGCTGAGGCCTTATAATACACACTCACCCGCACAAGGACAGACATTCGCACATTAAAAAAACACACATGCAGACACATACCACAGACTGCATACTGCAGATCTTTATGTTTGAGGTTTGTGCAGGAATGTACCTGGGTAAGAATGTATGTGATGCATACGCTCTGCCGGAGTCACGCTGATTTTAAGACTCTGTGACGTTCAAGTGCCTCGTGTTCATCAGCAGTAGACATACAGGTTATTACCTGGACCTGCACCAAATTGTGCAGACTTAACTCCATAGTTAACTCCACCTCGTTGCTCCACCAAATTTGGAGCAAATCAGTGAAGAACGTTTTGCATAATCCTGCTGACAAACAAGTGAAAACTGACGCAGAAGCTAATCAGCAACTGTCTGTTAAAACGCCCTTTTATAACTGGAAAGTTCTCTGATGTTTTGTTTTTGCTGACTCCGTGACTCTAGATTACAGTCTGATATTTTTTCAGGAATCCTGCGGGAATTATAATCACAATAGTCAAGTTTTGAATTAATAAACGTTATCTTATTGCGTGAGTGAAGACGCACGGTGCAGCCAAACAATAATAGAGTCAGAGGATTCAGGGGAAGATGACCTTACAGAACTGACAGACTCCAGCCAAAAAACACAACAGGGGAACAGGATAGGATGGAACCAAAGTGATAATCCACTCCTGTGTCCCTCTCTACTGTAGATAGGACAATATCAGTCAACAGACCATGAGGTTTACTTTTGTGGTTTTGAGTGAAATGTCTCGACAACTATCAGCTGGTTCACCACGAAACGTGGTACAGACTTTCATGCCCCGCTTTCGGAGGAATTGTAAGAACTCTGGTGATCCCCCTGACTTTTCATGCAGCACCATCATCAAGTCAGACATTTTCATTTCTCCAATCTTCATAGGCAGGACAAAGTAGTGTTAAAGGACGTAGTTACTCTTTGCAAGTGTGTTTATTGGAATGTGTTTGAAAACACAAACAGCATGAAACACCAGTGTTCTCATTTGTTTATGGCAGTTGTACCTGGGTATCATAATTAACTCGAGATGCGTGGACTGTGGTCCTGAGGATTCTTGTTTTGCTTTGTGAGTTTACCAAAGCAAATTGCTGTCAGTGTCAGCGTGTTGAAATGTCAGTCGTAGTGAGTTGTGTAAGAGCGATGCAGCTGCACAGTTAATATCTCAGCTGGTGAGTCTGATCAGCATCACGCTTCCCACTCAGCAGTGTTGGAAATGAATTAAGTCTTCATGCATATTTAATTCTCCACGGACATGACAACTTGCCAAAGGTGGACAGAAGAGGCGTGTTCAAAACGCTGCAGAGGCATGTTTGAAATTATTTATAAATGAATGGATTTATTTGTTCATATTGTTGCTCACAGAAGGTTAAATGGGATCAGTTTACTTCTGTGTCTTTTAATGAAATTATTAATATTTAATGTAGACTTTTATCCGATAAGCAAAAATATATACTGACTGTATTTCTCCCTCTTGTTCTTTTTCAGCTTAGGAAACATTCGTCAAGTTACAGAAGTGGACTGGAGGCCTGAAAGCTGCTGGTTCGATTCTCTGCACGTGCAGGTAAAGTTAAGTTTCTCAGCTGTGTTGGCATCTGTGCATCAAGTATTGTTGATCAAAGCAGGGTGGATTGGTGTGGTTGTGAAACAGGGCGTTCCTGTTTCCTATAAATAAATAAAACCTAGAACCTAGAAATGTTTTTATAGTTGAGGTTCGTGCACCATCTTACCCAATTAGATTAGTTTTTTTAGCAGTGACTCCCAAACATTTTAATATTGTGCTAGACACCAAATCAGTGTTTAGTCTGGTTCCTGCATTAGTGTCATTATGGTAGTTTTCTAGAGTCTGTTTGGCATCGATCCACAGGCTTCATCTGGTTCATCTGATAATGCTCATTTCGCCTAAACATGTTATCTTCTTTCTCCGCACACAATCATTCCACAAACTTCTACGGACCATCAGTCCATTTTTATATCTCTACGTCAAACAAAAAAAGAAACATGGCAAATTGAATTAACCTAGACAGTGATGAGGCCTTTTTACTCACTAATTATCTTCACAACTGACTCTCCAGCAAACTTTAAAGAAATCAGTGTGTTCAGTTTTATTCAAATACTTATTTATTGTCTGCCTCCAAGTGAAATTCAGAGGAAAAACTTCAAACAGATATGTGGGAGACAGGAACAACTACTGAATTTATCGTCTTACTATTTTTTACTCTCCAGCTAATTTCCTTACTTCCTGATTTGTACAGTGACTGCATGTGCAAATGTGACAATATATCACATGAAATATCACATGAAAAACACGGTGGGATGGGTTTCCTTTGACTTTAGTGATCCCTTCACTTTTCTCAAAGTTGACATTCGTGGTTTTGAATGAAATATTTCAACAGCTACTACACAGACATTTACAGCATTTACTCAGTTCTGAACAGCTAATGCCAGCCCCAAAATTGTTAGCTAATGTTGTCATGTTAACAAGCTAAACTAAGATACTGAATATGGTATGCATTGGAGCTGCTAAATGTTAGCCTATTAGCATGACATTAGCACTTACCTCAAAACACTGCTGTGCCAAAAAGCTGCTAGCATGGCTGTAGACTCTTGTCATTTTCATGGTTCATGCCTCCTCAGTTGTCATGTCTCTGCGCAGTTAAATGATGATAAGTCCTACAAATTACTGTTTGGATTTGTTTGTAATTAATTTCACACACACAAATGACAAATGATAAATGAATCATCAACAAGCACTCTCAGATTTCACAGCATCACAGTTTGACCACTGTCTGTGTAATCAGTATTTTCAAGCTTTTTTCTGATACTGAATCAACAAAATTCAAATTAATGAAATAACACAGATCAATAACAGAGACAAGTAAAACATTGAGAAAGATTATAGATTGTTGAATTAAACTAATGAAAGTTTTTATACATATATATTCAGCTTCATAGTATTTTCTACTTTCTGTGTGTTTATCTGTTGATGTGTGGCGATCTGCTGCATTCAATTGCCCCTACAGGGGTTAATAAAGTTGCATTGAATTGAAATGAACTGGAACGAAATGCTCAACTGAACGGCCTATAACTAACATCGGTAATCAATGTAATTTACAGCATACAAGTAAAAAAAAATCAGCCCCTCTCTCATGTGATGAACACATGATGAACCTCTATGCATGCTGAATCACATCTGCTGCATACATGGGTCTCATCTACATGCGACTGATGGCAGATGTGACTAATAGCTTCTACTCTGCCTTTAATTACCCACATTTATAATTCATTTGGGAGATAATTAGATTGAACCGTACAGCAATGTGGTACAGTGTCACTGTTGTTCAAGGAGTTTAGTTGGTTTCCGGCCAAGACCTTGTGTCATCATCATCATCATCATCATCATCGTTGTCGTCAGAGTTAACATGTGAAAACTATATAACTTAATATTTGTTGATTTTCATGGTGTGGAGAGATCCTAGCCGTCAGCGTAAGTCATTGTTGATCAGTGAATAATGTTTCCCGCACAGGTTTACCTTGCAGTCTGATTATGTAACTGGTAGGTGGTTTTCCTCTGTTACTGTGAGACTGATGACGAAGATTTTCACACCCAGTCCGCCCAGTCAGAGAGACAGGGAAGATGTAGTGGTGGCAGGAGTGAAGGACGAGCCATGACAGGTTGAGGAACATGGGGGGAGAGGGATAGCAGCAGCAGCAGCATCAGTAGGTTTGAGTAAAGAGTGGAGAGCTGATGGCTGCAACACAGGTTTATAGTTTAATATCAGTTAGGACTTCTTCATATCCTTATATTGGACTGAGGGTAGACTGGACACTACAGTGACTCAGTATCGCCACAGGCTGGCCTAGCTGGTTAGCATGCTAACATCAGTAATATCTCTGCAACACAATGCATAGACAGTTATATTTATGTAAATATATATATATATATATATATATATAATATATATATATATATATATTTTTTTTTTTTTTTTTTTTTTTTTTAACTGATGTCTCTTCAAATTCTGTTTGCAATTTTAGTCTTTTTTGAATCTTTTAAAATAAAATACCTCCTAACAGCTCCTTTAAGCCATCAAAAATTTCTCATTGTAAGTTGAATATCTTTGGATTATCTATTTCTGACAGTTATAATTAAATGATTGATTAATGACTAAATTACTAAAGTAAAGAAAAAAGTAACTCCATTACAAGTGAAAGTCCTACGTTTGAAGTACTGTATAAGCACACATGTATTAGCAGCAAAATATACTTCAAGTATCAAAAGTAAAAGTACTTATAATGCAAAATGTGCCCTGTCAGTTTGATATTAAATTACAGCATTAGTAGCTAAAAGTGAAGCTAATTTCAACTATTTTTATTCACTGTTGTTCATCATCCGCAATGTGTTGTATTTTTTAAAAACTGATCATATCATTTGTGAGGAAAATCTTAATCAGCAAAGTAATCAGTAACTGTAGATGTGAAATAAATCTAGAGGAGTAAAAAGTAAAGTATTTCCTATAAAGTCACATAAATAGAAACGCTCCAAGTAAAGTATTTTTCACCACTGGTACTAATACTACTTTGAAAATTAAATTACCACTGTGATTACTTCCACAATTTTCCATATTTGATATGTTTCACTGTATCATTTTAAAAATGCACAAAGTCAGATTCACTGGGAGATAAAGTTTTGCAGTAGCTGTTTGGAAATGACCTGATCTCCAACTTCCCCTTATTTCCCCTTTCAATTAGCGAGTCCACGTGGTCTGGGGTCACAGCCTTTCCAAGAAATTCGTGCTACAAATCCCCACAGCCTGTCCGTCTTACAGCCAGTCAGAGGGTCCGGTCACGAAAAACAACATACCAGCGTTTAATTTGTTTTCCCGTGAAGAATGAATGATGCCGGGTCAAATTCATTTCTACATGAACGCTGGTGTTCAGGTCACATCTCGGACCTGCACTCGAATCTCCACGGTGTCTGGAGGACCCTGTAAATCACTTAAAGATAATCAGACAAAAAGGAATTTGTTCCTCAGGGTCATGTAGCTTGTCGGACACATTCCCACATCTGTCTTCATCAGACGAGAAGTCACAGCCGAGACATTCCTCAGAGAGTCACAAGATTTCAGTCATTTTTTATTCCTGTCACATACAGGTACATGTTGTTTAATTCCCGGGTTGAGCCCTGGTTTATCTTGCACCTTGTCCCTGCTTCTTGACATTTTGATTGATCTTGGCCTTTAAAACCAGGTGACTAATTAAAGGAAAAAACTGGTCAGTACATTATTTATGGAAACTAAAGAAGGTTCAGTACATTAGCTGTTATGAGAAGTTCTCAGGATTTTAGTGGTTGATGGGAAGGTTCAACAGATTCTGTAGGTTCTTCAAGAGGGTTTAGAGGGGTTAAGTGGCCATTGAGGAGGTTTTACAAATGGTTTTAATAGTTACTGAGGAGGTTCTCAGGATTGCTTAGAATGGTCGCTGGAAAGGTTTGAGAAGTTGTTTAGGTTGTTCTAGGGGTTGTTCAGGGTCTAAGTGGCCACTGGAAGGGTTCTATGAATGGTTTTAGTAGTACTTGAGGAGGTTCAAGTGGATGTTGGGGAGTTGTGGTGGCCACTGAGGAGCTTCTACAGGTCCTCTAGGAGTTTCTGTGGGTCTTTTGAAGGTTTTAGTGGTTATTGAGAAGGTTCTACATGTATTTTTGTAAGTATTAGTGGTAAATGACAAGTTTCTACTGTTCCTTTAGAAGGTTCAGGAGGATGTTAAGATGTTGAAATGGACATTGAGGAGGTTCTGCAGGTTCTCTAGGAGTTTCTAGAGGTCTTTTGGAGGTTTTAGCCGTGCCTTTACAAGGACATAGTTGTCCCTCAGGAGGTTTCTAGAAGACTGAAGCATCATATGAGCCTCAGATAAACTTCATACATTTTTGCAGAAAATGAGGACTGTGGATCACGTGCCGCATCACTTACACTGCAAGAAGTTTAGGAGGGAATCTTTACATGGCCAGTATAAAGAGAAAACCAGTTTCAATGTTCGTACATGACAGACATGGACAAAATGTGAGCCTGTGCTTCAAGGTTTGAGTCCAGTGAGCAGAGAAGAGACCATGCCCAACATCAGAGCAGATTTGGGCTGTTTATAAAGTCTTGAATACACATTACACATCATTCACACTGATAAAACATATTTTTCTTTACTTTAAAAACACGTTTGTTCTACATTAACAACTCAACCTGCCAAATCTATCTATCTACCTATCTATCCATCCAGGTGGTCCATTGCATTGTTTTGCAGCAGCAGAGGTTGTTTGTTCTATGAGCTGGGTGCTGAGTCAGCCTGGTAGACGGAGGCTTTCCGAGCCAAAGCCCGGGTTTACTGCACCGCAGCAGACCAACGTCTGCCTGCAGAGAAACATTAAACCCAAACTGATGCACCGCAGCACTCTGCTGGGCTGCAGACAGACTTATATACTGTCACCACACCTTCAGTTTCACCATGACTACTGTGCAGTCATAGATAGATAGATAGATAGATAGATAGTTTGTACTACATGTTGAAAGATAGGTGTGGTTACACAGTCCCCAGTAGCAGTGGTTGTGTGCAGTCGTGCACGTGTTGCTCCTCCTCGTGTGTGGCCACTCCCTGAATTCCAGCACCAGAGCCCTCTCACCGACAACATCTCACTGTAACTCTGCTTCTGTCTCGTTCTCTGGAGTGGAAAGCAGACCCATAAAGATGCACTTAAATGAAATGCAGCAAAAAAATAAAATAAAATCTGTCTAACCAGGGAGGGGGGGGCTGTAAATAAGCTTCAGTTCAATGCCCTATGTAGATTACATTTGTTGTATTCCTTTTCCAATGTAATAATGTTTATCTGCACAGTTCCTGTTAGGAAACAAAACTAATATATAAACAGATAAACAGTTAAAGGCTTCATGGAGCCACATTTAATTTAGATCACATTTAGATTTCATCTAAAGCAGCCATATGGGAAGCTTTGTGTTATTGTTTTTCAAATAGAATTGACAGGTGGGAATTAGCTAAGTTACTGACAGATATATATTCAAGTCAAAGTTTAAATGGTATATTATTTGATTATTTCTATTTCATTAGACATTTCCGCCCCATTTGCTTGAGTTCAAACCACCAAACAGTACACAGTGTACCTTCTAAATATTGCTTACATCAAAATATGATAACGTGGACTTTGAATACTCACGTACATTTGGACTGATTATACTACCTTCCTTGTAACAGAGTATTTTTCCATTGTGGTATTGGCATTTTTATGTTGGATGCAGGATATTTTAAGGGTTATTGACCTGTAGTACTGCAGATGTGTCTGCAGCAGAGGTGAAGGCCGAAACATGATATTAGGCGTCTCGCTCAATACTTTCCATGACTGGGATAGTTTCCAGTGAACTAAGCGACACTCCGAGGAACCCTGTTACCCCACTGTAAGAACCTCTCGTACTTATTTTAGTGAAAAGCAGAGGGTAAGGGGGGCGGCTTTGTACGAGGATTGGGTTCCCTGCGTCTGACACCGGCTGTTAGTGATGAAGCTGCAGAAACATCAGACAACAGCATCAACAAACACCACAGAACATACTTTTTGAATTTGCACAGTCATGCTCACCATCAGCTCACACTTGCAATTCCATCAAATAGCCACCAGAGGGCAGTCTTGGCTTCCATTTGGCACCACAGTCTTGCATGGGGAAAAAAAACACGAAAGCGATATGTTGCCCTGAGCTGAGACTACCAGGATGTCTACTGCCTGGAACAAGCGCTACCATTCAGATGCTGTAGGTTACATGTGTTTCAGATCCACATTGGGATTAAGACGTTAAAGAAAGGCAGGATTTTAGCTGTAGCCTGAGAGGAATGTTTGCCTGGGAAGCAACACTCAGGGTGAA
This sequence comes from Lates calcarifer, assembly GCF_001640805.2. Classification (NCBI taxonomy): domain Eukaryota; kingdom Metazoa; phylum Chordata; class Actinopteri; family Centropomidae; genus Lates; species Lates calcarifer. Next base: position 22,078,924 of record NC_066851.1, on the reverse strand, counting down.
AAAGTCCAGTGAATAGAAAAAACCAGAGCCTGGCCATAAACCACATGCAGTCAGTCATGTATTGACTAATACCTCACTGTGTATGCATGGCTGCTGTGCAGTAAGGCACGTTATTTTTTATAGATTGGAAGAAATGACTGTGTAATGTTTTGTTTAATGATCAGTTTTTGTAATCTAGAGAAATATACGAGTGTGACCTAAAAAACAACACACAGACAGTCCTCGGTGCTGTTGCGAAATGAGGCCTGTTTCACAGTTTGTCAAAGGAATGAAGACTCAGACAATGCAGTATTTATTTTTACTGTATTATTGAATAAAATCTATAAAATATTTCACAAAAAAATACATTACATTATTAATTATCATCTTATTACCCATCAAACTCATCCTTCAGTTACATTTATATCATAATCAGCATCAACAACATACAGCTTGTGCTTTATAGACCCTGCTGACACTCTGTACTTTCATACAATTATAAATAACACTGCAGCTCTCTGTTTATTATATTCAGTCCTGTCTTATGGATTATGTAAGTGAAAACAAAAAACAAGAGACGTGGTTTATTTCAAAGGCTGAAATCCAACTGATTCACACTAAATGTCTGTGCAGAGCCATTAGGAGCAAAAACAAGTTGTTGTTGAAGCAGCAGTGCGCTCCTCGTAGATCTCATGTGATTGGTCCGTGGTCTGAGTCTGGGCAAAACAAGCTCTAAACCCCTCCTACTTTACAAGTGACGCAAGCTGCTTCCTCCCACCCCTCCTCCTCCTCCTCCACGTCCTCCTCCTCCTCCTCCTCCTCTTATTTTTCCCTCCTGGCCCTCGCTGCCACCTCCTCCCTCAGCTAGTTCACTGTCAGCCTGTCAGGATACATTAAGCTCATATGCCAGTGGTGTTCACTGAGCGTGGAGGAAAAAAAAAAAAAGACCAAGATGAGGGAAGAAACGATGCCGATTCTGGCTCTGAGTGCTTTACATAACACCTCGCCACAGTTCTTAGGGCTTTTTTATCAATGAAGCTCGAGCTCAGACAGCCACGAACACCTCAACACGAATGAAAATTAGGGTTCAGTAGTAAGGCACGTTGTCGACATGAGACCAGAGATGGAAATGAGGACGGATTACTTTGATCTGACAGGGGAGGCGTTGGATTTTCAGCCGAGATCAGACGATGAAATAAACAACTCTGAACAGTTTCTATCAGTAACGGATAGTCTATGGCTCATGGTGTAGAAACAGGAGTGTCCAGGTTAACTGACAACAAACAGACATCAGGAGGTAGAACAGGAGTAAACCACAGACAGTGAAGGTCAAGCATCTGATTCGTCTCGACCTTCCACTCACTGTATCTCTTCTACTAGACAGGACATTGGAGTTTTCAGGTAGAAACACATATAAAACTGTTTTAAAAAAAACTCCAAACATTGCAATAAAAATTCACACCATCAAGGCCATAAAAATACATAGGCTTCTGTTGTCATTTACAATTCTGAGACATGGCAAGGTTGCCCTGATGTTTGACTTGAGGCAATCAGCTCCTCAGTCAGAACCAGACTGGGATTACATTACCGTTTAAAATACATGTTTTTGCTGCGTTCATGTCGTGTTAGGATTTAACGTAAAATACAAGCTGCCGATCATCCTCACGGTGAAAAGGACGAGTATATTTCTTGTACAGGCTCTTCTGATTGGTGTCAACCAAAGTCAACCAAAGCAAATGGACGTGGCAGCAAATACACTGACAGGTCCATAAGGAATCTAAATGATAAGTTACACTCACACCCAAACAATAGACTCTACATACAAAGCACAGGTAATATCTGCTGCAGTTTGTGGTTGATTTTTCATTCATAAATAAGAATAATATTAGATAAAGGCGTTAAACTTTTTACCCTTTCCCTACCAGACTGAGTTGTCATCCCATTTTTTCTTGTGCCTGAACGTGGCGTTGATCTCCGGGGACTGGAAGCTTACTTCTTTGGCTAGTAAATCCCCCAAAATTCAGCGGCCACGTTCTCCTTTTCATCAGCCAAACAAGGTATATAGATGCAGGTCCACCCTCTCTGACTGCTGGATGACCACAGCCGCCAAGAGTGTTGGCTGATTTCTAATTTAAAGATCCTACATGGTGCATTAAAAAAAAGAAGGAAAAACCATTCAGTCCCAGTGCCGAAGGGAAACCCAGGCAGGCCTTTGCCCTCCTGGGCTGGCTGAAGCACACCCTCTTAAGTAATTGAAGGGATTTCAATTAATAATCAACCCAGGTCTGATCTAACAGCCTGAGTGACGCACAACCCACGGCAGCTCAGGTTCCTTCTTCCTGAGCAGTGGATTCACTCAGAGAGCTGCTGCTGCTTTGACTGAAACCAACAAGTGAAAAAAGTGGCATAAAAACACTTGAGAAATTTAAGGTTCCACCTGCATTTACAGTTTTACTGAATGGAGGAAAGTCCACCTTTGACACTCTCGCACTGTTTCATTGCATCAAGTTGCGATGTCCAATCCTGTCCGTTGCAACACTTTCTACAGCAGTGTCGCAATATATTCTTTGGCCGTAGTGACTTTGTATAGACATGCCTTACCCACTGCTACTACAGATTATTCACAGATAACTCAAAAAGACAACTTGATTTACTCTGGCAAGCTGCCTGATCTGTTCCCACAAAAATCTAGAAACTGGTCTTTGTGTCCCTCCTAAAATGTTGAACACCCACAGTCATATCTGATTACTGTAAAGCCGGAATTAACGACTGTTCTCATTGATTAATCTGCCAATTATTTCCTTAAATAACTGATTAAGCATTTGAAATGCCCATCTAAGTTTCCCAGAGCTGAAAGTAATATCTTAAATTGCTTGTTTTGTTTGATCTAGCAGTCCAAATCCCATTTCAGAACAATATAAAACAGAGAAAAGTAGCAAATTCTCTCATTTAAGAAGCATTTTTGCTTGAAAAATTGATTATCAAAATTGTTGCAGGTTAATTTTCTGTCTGTTTTCTGCCATTAAACTTGACAGTAATGTGTGGAAATCTCTCACCTGCAGTATGTTTTGGTCATTAACCACAGAAACAGTGCAAAAGTGTTTTGAATTGGATGTTTTCCTCATATCTTCATCCACTACAATAAATATTGTGTCTAATTTGAGGCACCGGGTCATGAACTTAACTTATGATGCTGGATGGTTCCTTATGAATGAGGTACGAGCATAAGAATTAGTGTTTTATTCTACCTCAAACTAGCTGAAGTTTAAAACCAAAATGCCAGATGGAGCCTTAAAATATTCAAGGTCACGTTTAAAGTTCATCGACCCTCAAGTCAGTCTTTGTTCCCCGTCTCCGCTGTCAGCGTCCTCAGTCGGAGTAGCTGTGATCAGATTCCCAAATCCTTGATCAACCAAGTGTAGTGAATCTTAGTCTTGGTGATCAGGACTTTACCAGAATCTCCATGATGTGGTCCAGCTCGTTCAAGTCCATTAGACACGACTGGAGACTCCCAGGCGAGCTGTGGCCCGGAGATCGCATTTTCACGTCCTCGTCCGCCCAGAGCGACACGCTGACGGGCCACAGAGAGCCCGACGCCCAGGCGGAAGGCAGATCTGAAGTCTCATACATCGACGTGTCAATGTCCTCGAAGATGTCGTCCAGGGCGAGGTCGCTGAGGTAGCCCATGGCGTTTACTGCATCACTAAAAGCGCTGATCGTCGCAGCAGGCAGCATTTTCTGCTGGTCGGGCAAGCTGCCCACCTCCTGAGAGGGGAATTCAGGGGACAGAGGAGGAGACAGGGGCAGGTTGTCCCCGTCACCCTCCGCACACCCGGGGCACGTGACCGGCATGTCCTCCCTGAAGTCATCCCTGAGAAGACGGGAGTCGGGGTGGACGTCGTCGAGGAGCACGTCCGGGCCGCAGGCTCCCGCCCCGTCGCTCCGCATGTCCTCCTGGATCTGCCTGAGCGTGTTGACGAGCAGCACAGGAGCGACGGAGGCTGAGCTCCATCCCGGCCTGGTAGCGCTGGAGCTTCTCCAGGCAGAGGCCGAGCACCAGCTGACGCTGCTGCAGGTGGCTCATTTCCGATTTGGACGGAGCCACGAGGAGCCCGCCCTCATCCTCCCTGTCCTCCTCCTCATTCTGCTCCTTCTCTTCCGTCACGGCAGCAGGGAGCACCTCCGCCTCCAGCTCCTCCAAACAGCTCCACTTTCGCTTCACACCACGACCCAACATCGACCTTGATCAATAGATAGAGGTTAACAGTTATAATGTGATAAAGAACAGTGGGTTTGACCAGAGAGACTGATACAGTGATGATGTCCCTCTGTAGTAATGACGCTAATATTGATCATTTTACTTTCATAGACAAATACCACGAGTATAAACTATTTTGTTTGGTCAGATTGTTAAATGATCTACAATAATGTTACCAACTCTTTGAGATGCAGTTCAACTTAGTAGAGAAACTGATATTAATAAAAAAGTCAACAAAAGACAAAGACAATTAAAGATTTAAGTTAAAGAGGGCTACTAACGATTTTCATTATCACTTTGTGAAACACCTGCTCTTTTACTTGCTTATTTTGTGTGAGTGAAAAGTGTATGTACATACACTGTACAGCTGCAATGATTAGTCGATTAATCGATTAGACAATTGACAGAAGATTGATCGGCAACTACTTTTATAATTGATCAATCGTTCTAGTTATTTTTTCAAGCAAACAGTCCAAACATCTGCTGGTTAAAGCTTCTAAAATGTGATGATTTGGAAGTTTTCTTCTTTGTTCTCTCATTATAAACTGAATATTTTTGTGTTTTTGGACCTGAAATCTGAACACATCATCTTTAGCTTTGGAAAACTAGTGACTCCTCTCACTATTACCTGCCATTTCATGACTGTTAGTTGCAGCACTAATACACTTTTTCAGCAACTACATATGACTTTGTTGTGGCTGATTATACTGTTATAATATACTGTATACTGATAAAATTTGTTTGGTTGATTAATTTTCTTGATTGATTAGTTGATTAATCGACTAATCGTTTCAGCTCTGACAGACACAAGAACCTGTCGTTTGAAAAGTCAGAAGGTAGAGACTTTCTGTCTGCTCAGCTGGCAAGAAAACGAAAGCCCGACATTGAAAACAGTAGCTGATTATTTTTCAGAAACACTGAGACACATGTGAGATCACATCAAGCCTGCACTGCCGTGTAGTAAAACCTTGCATCCAGTTTATGTAAGAGCACCCAATATGGCTACTTTCCCATTCACTTTCAATTTAACGGCTCCAGGGAAAGTAGTACTGACACTCAAACTAAAAAAAACACACATTTGCAGACAAATATTAGATAAACTTTACAGGGTGGATGTGTGGCATTTTCAATTTTACACGTTTGACAAGTGAACATTTTAACTAGTATGAGTCACTGTGTAGACACTCCTGCAGGCTGAGACTTTACTCATCCATACAGACATGAGTTAGTTACCTAAAGATCACTGTCTCTCAAATTTTTTATTTATAAGACAAAGATTCACATGACAAAAAACACATTTAATGAGAGCCTGACCCCCATCTGAGCAGCTGTTCAGTCTGATTTCATAAGGAAATAAAGTAAAAATCTATCATTAAATAACATATTCCTACAGTTTTCTCTCTTAAACTCGTAAAAAAGGAGAATATTTTCACTCTATGTCACTTACTTTGACGAGGAACAACCAAGAACAGTTCCCTAACCCCTTAACGGTCCCCGGACTTCAGCAGGAAAACGCAAGCCCCGTTTAAACCAAGTTTAAAGGGAAAACTTGAGGAGATTTAAAGAGAATAATAAAGATATATTTAAAAACCGACCTTGCGTGCCTTTGGAAAGTGTCATGAGGTGTGGAAATCCGTCGTGTTCTCGGCGCTTGTGTCGTTTCTTTCGCCGCCGCGTTCCTCTGCTATCGAGCCCAGGAATATGAGGAATGTACAGTCGGTCCGTCCACAGCGGCGGCGGCGGCGGGGGGAAGCGCCAGAGCTCAGGGCTCGTGATGATTGGTGGACTGGGCTCGCTGATCAAGCCTCCGCCTCCGCCACTCACGGGGCAGCGAATGTGCGGATGTCTGTTCTGACTGCGAGCTGCCGCCGCGTTCAGGTGCGGCTCGTAAAAAAGAGCAATTAGACGCCTCGGAGCACACGTGAGCTGCGAAAGTAGGGAAAATGAACGAGGGAAATTTGGGATTTTTGCTGAATTACCAACCGGGCATTGTTGGGTAGCTACCCTACACCTGGCAAGGGCCCCTAAAGTCACAAGTTAACTCCACAGCATGTGGGTGTGTCATATTAGAGCAATGCAAATTTGTAAGAAATCTGCACCACACGTGTACAGTATCGACTGTGATGGTGCCTCCATCTCAAAATCCCTGTTTCAAAACCTAGTTTAAATACTTTAATTTATATTACACGTATTTGTTGTAAATTAGTGTTCTGTCTTAGGTCGTTATTACTATTCAGATTACTAGATGCTAGATTCTACTAATCCAGAGTACTGAGAGGCCGCAACCAACAATTATCATCAAATATCATAATCAATATGTCTGACAGTTATTTCCTTATTGATCAACTGATTGTTCAGCATATATAATGAAATACTTGTGCCTTATTTAGTAGTTTATGTTACTCAACTCCAACACCACCCCTGTACTTTTACCTATGTAGTATTTTAAATGTGTGGCTTTTACTTGTAATGGAGTGTTATTAATTTTTTTTACTGGTATTGTTATTGAGGTACAGGATCTGAGTGCTTGTTCCACTGTCCCCTGTTGTGTATCACTGTGAAACAAGCTTTCTCAATTTTCTGGCTCATAACTTTGAAGTTTTTACTCGTAAATGAACTGAAAAAAATGTTAAATTGTCATGTGAGTTTGAATATAACAGGAGGCCAGGGGAGAATTCATGTTTAGGTATTAAAACAATATCAAACAAATATGTATCAGTGTTAGAAATCTCTAGAACGCCTGTCGTTGCAGTGAGTGCCTGAATGCAGCATTTTAAAGGGCCAGGTGACTCAGAAGGGGAAGGGGGGGCGCAGGGAGGATGTGACCGGAAAAAGACGAGAAGGCAAACACCAAATAAGGAAGCTCTTCATTCACGTTTTTCCGCTTCTTCCTCCTCCTGAACCTGCCACAACCGCACTTATTACTTCTTCTTTCCTCTTTTCTCTTAACCAGAGAGTAAACGTTCAGCATTGTGGAATTATTACAGTCATCATGTGCTGACCTACATTTTGTGGTGTTTTGGTGACAGAACTGCATGGTTACACTTAACAAAACAAAATGCTCATGTGCCTGTGAGCTCTTTAAATTTCCAATCAGTGCCAAAAGATCAAAAATACAGAAAAAGTAGAAGATCCAGTAAATAAATTATTACCTTTAACCTTAGTGTTAAGGGGTTAGGTGAGAAAAAAGTGACATTTTTTGCCTTTAAATTGTTTATTAAAACCACTTAATCTCCATTAGGCAAACACAAAATTCAACAAGCTACAGGGTTTATTTTGTCAGTATTTCCAACTAAAATTTTGTATCTGAATGTGACAAATGGTTGTCTTGACCTCAGATCTGTAGTAGAGGCACCTGAAGGCAGCACAAGACTAGTGACCTGATAGTACTCATTAACCTTGAACTCGCTCACGTTTTAAAGGCGGCGTAGTCTCCTCAGAGCAGATAACACGTGTATTATGAGTATAGTATGTTGCATATTACACCAAAGGTCAGAGTAACTGCTTCCAGACATGACCCCTGAACGTCACATGGTGTAAACTCTGTATTTTTGGAGCATCTCTGAAAACACTGCATGGATTCTATTGCTGGACTCTATTGCTGCTTTTTAAGACACTGTAGTTTCTTTCTCTGATGACTGGTTTTTTCCTCAGGCTGCCTCTTTTTTTTTTTTTCTTTTTTCTTTTTTGCTGACTCACCAAGAGGCCATTAATCTTTAACTATAGGCTAACCGAGACTAGGCAGCAGGCCAACATGCAGAGTAAGCTACAATTTTACGCAGAAATACCTTCTGATGGTCTCAGACAAGGCTTCGTGAGAATTTCATTTAATTGCTGCATGTTTAAGGACACGAAAAGTCTGTCCTCAGTTGACTGAACGGTGGCATTCATTATTAACAGGACATTTAAAATGGGTTTAGCTGTGGTGCACAGTAGCTGCAAACAGACAATAGTCCTGCTCTGTTGAATCCACTGTAACTCTGTATCTCTGCATGTTTAATAAGGAATCTCACGGTACAAACACTCAGCAGTCACTGTAACAAAGCACGGCACCAGACTCCTTCAGGATTTACCTGATTGTTCTGAGAAACAAGTTTGTGCATGCTTCACAAACCGGCTGTCACCTCAGTTCTGATTTCCATCTGTATCCTTAACACTGGGTTTGGAAACTGTCAGGCAGTGAAAGCTCAGCTGTGCTTATTATTTGATCAATTGTTTCCTGATCAATACAATAATTACCTCCACCAAGGAGCTTATGTTTTCACCTGTGTCTGCAGATTTGTTTGTTTATTTGTCAGCAGGATTATGCAAAAAGTAGCGAACCAAACTTAGTGGAGGGAAAGGACACAGGCCAACGATGAACCAAGTGAATTATAGTGCAAATTTTGTTTTTATCACATTACGAGATAAGGCATTTGGCCTTGGTGGTGGAAGTTTAAAAACTGTTTAGAGACACTCTTTAGGCCTGTTCTGTTAAATGACAGTGACATAAATGGGCATCCACTCAAAGTGAGTTATCAAATAATCATTTCATCTGGCACAGACACTGTATTTGTAGCCTTATAACTTCTTATTTACTCTGGTCAGTTCCATATAATTGCCTTAGTCAGTCTTATGTTGCTGTGGATGAGAAGTAATAATCATGCTTGGCCTTGAAACAAGCACTTTGAAAGACGTGTTTAAGGATAAAGATGGTGATATTCTGTCCCTTGAAAAGACCAAAACCAATAAGGAACTGATCTAGTCTGATCTGAACAAGTATTGTGTATCCAGACGCCAAGATGTCTCACTCCTCTCTGCTCCATTGTTGTCTAAAAACTATAACAAACCCACTATTATTCTAATAATATTATGAATTTGATACAGGTCATGGAAACAGCACAATCTGTTTGGATATTACATATCTGCCCTTTTTCCAAATGTAGCATTTTCTGATTAAAACATGTGGAATATGCTGATAATAGTTGGATTTTAGGGGCAGAATATGTGTCTCAGTTGGGGTTTTTACAACACACAGTGTCTTCCCTGTGTAGGTCCAGCTCTGTGTGTTACACACAAGCCTACCTGGCAAGTTTTTAAAATATTTAATATTTAAAATATCAGGAGTATGCACGGCTGCACAAAAACAGGAATATTAGTGGAATATTCACCATCATTAGCCGTGCAAACAGCTCAGCAGGAACACTGCTGCTCTGAGTGACATGTTCCTTCATTTTAATAAACATGGGCACTGTAGTTTATTTGAAGTCAAAGCTGCTGAAGGAAATAACACTTTTTGTTCCTGTATGAGTAACATTTGCTAAAAACTACAGTCGCCAGTTACAGGATATTTTTATCCATTTAAAAAGGCTGAGTAAAGCATATTTTTGTGGCTTCAGTGGGAATGAATGGACCTGGGTGCTACAGACCATTTGGATACTGAGGACACACACTAACACATTGTTGGTTTTGGTTTTTTCATAAGTATTGCTGACAGTTAAGCTCATGCAAATCCAAAGGTCAATACCGCTCTGCGGTAACAGCAGTAAAATTAAATAAATAAAGCCATCGCAGCCTCCGAGTAAAATAAATGATTCACACCACACCGACACGATGAATAGTTGCACCTTTTATTATAAAAAATATTTACAAAGATGCTACAATGTTTTTTTCCTTAATATAAAAAAATGCATACATTTTACAACGGTAATTAGTCTTTGAAGTTCTAGCTCCCATTCAGACCAGAGTGACATCCTTCAGGAGTGTTGCGGTAAGGTATTAAGCGTGTCGTAATACTGTATTTTTAGTCAATACATTTTGTTTGCCTGAGTTAATCTCTTCATCACGATGATAAGGAACAATTTTGAAAAATGCATTTGATTTTCCACATCTTTAGGAGAAAGGCAACTGTTTGCATAAAAGGAATTAAAGGACATTTGAGTCGTATACAATCATTTTTGAAACACGTATGACAGAGCTGCATAGTGATTTGAATAGTAACCCGGTTATTATTATTACTGATGATAATAATAATAAAAAATGTGAGGAATAAATAGGTACTGCATTCAAAACGGGAGGGCAAAATTTGGATAAATATAATTTCATCGGGCCAATGAAGTCAATATGGCATGTCTGTACCTAGATATAATAAATACAATAAATAAAACAACAATAAATTAGATGGGTTAACACAGAGTTCTTCACTTGTAGTAAGTGAGAGAAAGAAATATGGCTTCTTGATGCAGTTATCACCCCGGGGTTTCTCCAAATGCTTCAGGAAAAAGCTGCTATTATTATTGTTATTAGATCTGTAAAGAAGAAGGGCAGGAAACTTACTTTAAAATTTGTCCGCTGGCGACTGTAAAATTACCAGAAACAGACAAATCTTAACCAGCGTTTGGTTGGTGGCTGGCAGTAAAATTCCCGCCGCCCCGCGTAAAGCTTTAGAGGAAAATGAAAAGAACAGCGCCTATAAAGTGTGACGATGCCAGTCCTGACACCTGTTACAGTCGACTTGTTATACCAAACCATGGGAAGACACTGTCTCAAGTCTGGCTACATTAAAATTTTAAAAATCGCCTGGGAGGGAAAAAAATAATAATAATATCAAATGATACTTGCAAAATCCCCCAGCTGTATAATGCAAAAAATATATTTCTATATACACATACGTACATATACATATATTCCATTCATAATTGCTCAAATCTTTAGGAAAATATGCATTGATTCATAGATTTGGATTTACAATTTGTTCTGGTTTTCTGATGCATGTAGTGTGATGAATTGTTCCTCAGTCCATGTAACAATAAATAGAAATGGACAAAAATGGCAGAAGAGTACGACCAGAAGGAGCTAGTATGACAGAATGTATGACAGACGTAAACATGGAAAGTACGTAAATAAGAATGCATCATGGTATAGGTAATTATCTTCGCCTTCTCACAGATATTGTCGAGTTTTTGGATTTCATCAGCAAAGTAGGAAACTAACTGCTCCGCCCCACAGGCCAGGAAGGCATGTGAATCCCCAAATTTATTGATTTCACCCTCAATACTTGAACTGCCAATTACATTTTTTTAATAAAAGACGAAGGCCCCAACTGCAGCTGCCAACTGTGGCTGTTAGAGGAGACTAACTACATCCCTAACAGCTGATCCCAAAAATCTACTCGGCTCGCTGTTAATTTCCCACCTTGTCCCAAAACCTCCAACAATCTCCATGTGTAACAACACCACATACAGAACATGCACGTGTACTGTGCATAGTCTGGAAAGAGTCTGTGGGATCAGTACAGGCCAGAGGAATGTTCTGAGTTTCAGGATCCCACTATGATCTCCATGATGTGGTCCAGTTCGTTCAGGTCTGACCTGCAGCTCGAGCTGGAGCTCAGGGCCGTCGGCCCGTGAGAGGAAAGGCTCTCCAGCAGATCGTAAGGCCCCATCTTGGGGGCGCTCTGCATGCCTGTCAGCACCGTATCGAGGTCATAGTAGGACGGGTCCACGTCTGAAAACAGTTCCTCGAGCGCAGGGTCAGGGGGCGGCGCCGGGTGCTTGATCTCAAAAGTCCCAAAAACCTGCTCCCCTGTCCTGGAGTCTGCGCTCAGGTGGTCCCGGTCTCCTTCCTCTCCCTCCGACACACACTCCTCGCTGTCCTCCTCTTCGTCCTCCTCGCACTCGGCGTCTTCCTCCTCCTCCTCCCAGCAGGGCCCCATGCCGAAGGGTCCTGCCAGGTAAGAGGCAGAGGACAGCTGGGGGGAGACGGGCGACAAGGTGGACATGGTGACCTCTGTCTCCACGTCTCCCTCCATCACCACCTCCTCGGAGTGGTATCCTTCCTCCAGGCCAACCACTGAGAAGGGTTTGGGGCTCTGCCCTGCCTGAGCCGCCGCGTCCGTCTGCCGGCACAGCACCTCGGTGGCCACCAGGCGGTCGGCGGGACACTGGGCGGCTGCCAGGGCCTGGGTCATTATCTGCCAGGTGCCGTCCTGGGTCATCTCCTCCTGGATCTGCCGCACCGTGTTAGCAATAAGCACCGAGCGGCACAGGTTGGGCTCCACCAGCATGTGGCAGAGCTGCAGCTTGATCAGCGACATGTCAAGCAGCGACTGCCGCTGCAGGCTGTAAGAGGACGACAGCGTCCGAGCCGCTGCCGCAGATGATGCCGCCTGGCCCTGGTCGCTGCTGGAGACCGGCTCCTCCCCGGAGTCTGAGAACTTGCGCTTGGTGCCCTTCGGGAACATGTTGTCTCTCTGCGATGATGGCCAGGAGACAGAAACACAGTCAGACACCCGACAGCAACATTTATCTGAGAATTTATCACACTGACAAACACACAAAATGGCTACTGTTCTGAATTTCTCTAGCTACAGAAAAAGTGCCATGTAATTAATTATGTAAATGTGTGATGTAATGAGGCTATGTGGTGTAATTTGTGTATGGTCATGAGGGAGCTAGCGCTACAATCTGCTGAACAGCAGCTGTGACTTTATAAATAAACTCTACAGGTTTGTGAACTACGGTAAACAGTAAATTGTTTGTTGTAGTTGTTTTTTTCTTAAAGTTTGCTATACCTTTCCTGTTGAGAGGCACAGGCAATAGCAATGCAGCTTGGTCCCGGCTGCAACGCTTCAAGTACTTTTGTACGAGCGACAAGCAGCTTTTGTTCAGCACCATTTCTGCCCATTTTAGGCCAGTCTGAGGCAAGACTCCTGCTGGGCGGAACAACCACACTTTTAACAGACCACTGAGCCACCGAAAATAGAATGGTTACCAACTAAATGCGGACGCTGCATCAAAGTAAGCACAGACTAGAGAAGACCTTTGTCAGAAAACAAAAACAGCACTCAAGTTACATGATCAGTGCACTTATATTCTTTCCCACTGGCACCTGTGATCAAGAAAATCAAAAAGATATCCTAATCAATAAGGTGCTTTTAAGGAGTAAAAGTGATAAGAATATGAAAAATAATAGCATTCACAATAATCACAAAACAGTATACCACCATGAACCACTAGTATTTACAGGGGATATCAGGTTTCCGGGTCTACGCACGCCACGCTTCAAAAACTAGTAGAACAAGATTTTCACTTTCTCTTCACTGAGGAGGGGAAGAAAAGTAGAGTCAACTTCCTTAAAACACACCACTTCGAATACACAGATGTCTTACAGGAACAAAACAACACTCCTGCCAACATTAAAGGCCCTTCTGACTCCCCAAAATAAACGGGATGCAAGTAAATAGGAGACTGAGCTCTGAACAGCAGCCTGTGGCATTTAATTTTCCATCAGACAGAAAAATAGTGTGCAGTGTCCGGCTGTGTCTCCTCTGTGTAAAACCTGTGGGCAGGGCATTTGGGTGAATAGATTCCACTTGCTTCAGATTTCTATTTGTGATACATTTTCTTTAAAAAAAAAAAAAAAAACAATCACAAAAAGTAAAAACCAAGTGTACAATGAAAATAATATTCATACATGTTGGTCTCCAAAGCACAAGCACAGCATTAGGGTTTACAAAATAGAAATAAACAGCAAAGAGTTGTTAACAATTTTACAAAAACTGCCCACTTTTCTGTGGAAAACCAAAATTAAACTAAGAGCACTACACAATTCATCTGCAAACCAACAAGGCAGAATTTGTTTTACTTTAAATTTTCATCTTGCAATGCCAGGCAAAACTAAAACCCTATAATCTGTGCAAATTATACACCATTTTAAAATTAACACATTGTGCACTCAGGGATTAAATGCAAGATTTTACAGCCAAAAACTGGGATGACAAACACACCACATATTTTAACATTTAATCGACATATAATCAAACACTAAATCAGAAATATGAATGATTTCTAGTTAATTAGGAACTGATTAAACACCCAGTTGCTGTCCTTCTTTTCACACATACAACCCGACATTAAATAAGAAAGAAAAGATTAAATTACAGCTAGTCTTTCACCTGATTGATCACAGGAGTGAACTAAATCAGCACCACATTTTGACAAGTGACAATCCATACCAAAAAACAGAGGTGTATCTAATGGACACTGAGTGGGCTTGGGGGGAGTCTGGAGGTCTTTGAGTCCTCGCTTGCATAGAATAACATTTCCTGACAGTGGACAGAATAGGGGGGGAAAAAAAGTCATTTATGAAGGTGCCCGGAGATCTAAAATACAAAGAGTGAGAAAGCAATTATGGACATGTATGTTGTCTTCTTGTGTAGTGCATTTGTGCTGGCCCCTGTTAAATAAGAGACACTAGAGAGAACTATCTCCCTAAAGGAAAAACAAAACAAAAAAAATTTCAAATAGGAAATGAAAGACAACCAGGAAGACCTACAACCTGAGAGAAAGCACACTGCACAGAGAAGAGAAAACAGATTTTGGACATGAGAATTTCCTTTTCTTTTTTAAATGAATACTGATTCATATGTTTTTTTGAACACCCTATAGTTTAGCATTTTGGGGTTAAATCTCTGGGATTTAATTGTAAATGCCATAAATCTAGAGTAATGGTATTTGTTTTATATATTTTCTTTATTGTCTGACTGGAAATGGCGTAAACATCTTGAACACTGTGATCAGGAACCTGTAGCAGACAAATGTTACATCTTACAACAGATGCAATGTGTACTGTGTTTTTCACCTAATGTAGGTCAATTAGGTGTAGTCCAGTTCTCAGACCTACAGTATGTGAGTGGACATATTAATAACCAAAATCTAATATTAACAGTGCTACATTTTTTCCTTAATTTAAATCGATTTATTTTTCTTGGGCTGAAACAATTAGTGGTTATTTTGATAAGCGATTCATAATTTAAGTGATTTTACAAACAAAAAATAATGAAAAAATGTCACCCAAATAAGAAGATTTGTAGATTTTCTCTGTTTTATATAAATAAAAACTAAATATGTTTTGGTTTTTGATTGTTGGTCAGACAAAGCAACACTTCTGTGGTAATCTCTTTGGTGTCTGGGAAGTTGCAAAGGGGATTTTTGTCACTACGTGTTGACATTTAAGACTCAAATGAATACTCAACACATTATCAGCAGGTTAATCAATGATGAAACGACTGCTAGTCACTGACCTATATTTCCCAATGAATTAACAGGACGCAATAATATGAACATCTTTTAGGACAGAATAACAAAAAAAACTATACCATGCAACATGGTTCATTTAACTAAAAAAAAAATCACAAGTTGAAAGCAACCAAAACGCTGTGCCAGTTTGTGTGTGGTTATTGTGCTATTTTACACATCCATTCAAGTTTCAATACAAATATGTTCTGATTTTAAGACATATTTTGTCTGCTGTAGATGCTTTATTACAGTGTTTAAGCCCTAGATCATTTCCAGTACAAAAAAAAACATAAGCACAACTTTCATTTAAACCCTACACATTCTTGTTATGCTTTTAACAGTAACGTTAGTCATGAGTTTTAACGAGAAAATGCTGACATATATGGCGTTCAAAAACTTGTCTGGCAGATATCAGGAAATGAGTAATCAAGTGTAAAAGGAAAAAAATGAACCTGGTTGAAATTACGCAAACAGCACTTGGGTCTGGTAGTAGTATTACACAATAATATATATATATGAAAATATATGTCAGATCTACTGCTAAATATAGTGAACTGATATTAAACATTTCAACTAAACCGAGCACTTGTCTTGTACTATGCTAGGAGCCAGAAGCCAAACAAAATGCAGCCTCGCTTTACGTCAATGGCTCCTAGCATGACCCATCCCCCACTGCACTGAAAACCCAGCACTTCCACAGCTCGCCGTACTACATTAATAAATAAACTTAAAAACACGGCAGCGTTAATATCCCCGTTTTCTCATCGTGAACATACTGTAGCTATCACCGACCGGCAATTTAGAGCTGGTGGGGCCGGCTATAGAGAGCCTGCTCGGGGCTGCTGGCCGTGACTGCCGCATGCTTTGTCTTTTCAGCATCAGAGCTACCGAGCGACAATGAGGCCATTTTGCGCTAGTAGCTAACAGCTAGCCGGCTAGCTATGCTACGGAGCTGACTCGCGAGCCGCCGCTGGCTAACTGGGCTAAAGATGTTCACTGAAACGGAAAAACGATGCCTCCGTGGGGCAACAAAACGCTTGGCATTCGTTTCACTTTGGCCTTCTTTGGCTATTTCCTCTTACTCCCCCCCGCCATCACCACCAACCAAAAAAAAAGGAGAATGCTAGCAAGCTAATTAGCCAAAAAGCGCCCACCCACCACCACCCATCCTCCGCGGTCCTTCCTCCCTCTCTAGCCAAAAACAAGAGTTTTCGCCGCGGCTTCGGCTGTTAAGTTCCCCCCCTCCAAAAAAAACAACAAACCGCCGCCCGGGTGCCTGGTTAAAACGACTATCGCCGGGCGGTTGTGTGGCCGTACTCACCTCGTGTTTGTGTTATTTTATTCCCGTCTCGCTCATAGGATCGACGGCAGGGAAAGCGGAGATCAGGTTCAGATGAGATCATTCATGCCACGGCTTCAAAAACTGAACTACCTCTGTCCTGCTGCTGCTGCGGAGCGGACGGCAGGAGGGAAGGAAGGGAGGGGGGAGGGGAGCCGACAAAAGCCAGCCATATGCCTGGGATTCCTCTCTAATGATTTCTCCCTGCTTTTCTCCAGCACTAATGCTTTAATTTGACAAACAAGTGAAAGCTTGTGGTCGGCGTCAAAAACCAGAAATAAAACGTCAGATGTGATTTTAACTGAGCGATCTGCAAACCACCTTTATATTGTCTAACATCTTTATCAGAAATTAACAAACAGATAGTGGAGGAGGAATTATTTATCTTTAAGTAAAAAACAGTGGTGGAAGGAGTAAGTAGAAATAATACAGCGTTGAAATACTCTATTACAAGTAAAGTTTTTATCAGAGATAAAACAAACAACCAAAACAGTAAAAAGTAGTAGTGTAATGTAGTATAAAATGGAACACAAGCATAGCACTTAAATAAACAGATTGTATGAATACTCTATTACAAGTAAAGGTTTTTTTCAGAGATTAAACAAACAACCAAAAAATGAGTAGTGGAGGAATTATTTATCCTTTACTTAAGTAAAGCATTGGTGGAAGAAGTACAGATATAACTAAGTAGTAGTAGTAATAGAAGTAGAAGTGCAAAGTAGTTAAGTCTAAAGTACCTCAAAATTGGTCTTAAGTGCAGTACTTGAATAAACATACTTTGTTAGTTTCTGCCACTGAGTAAAAGGAGCAGTATCCAGTGGATGGAAAGTAACTAAGGACAGTTACTTTCCTACTAGTACTGTGCTTAGGACCAATTTTGACCTAATAGTGCTAATAATTATGCTATTTTCTACTTTTACTCCACTACATTTATCACTGATGCATATAAAATCTCACTTTACCATATTTATTCAACAGATACAGTTACAAGTATCTTCCTAGATTAGGATTACATTGATCTTATAAGATATGATGCGTTGTCTAAAAGTAGTAATAGGCCAATGTAGAAATACTCTATTACAGGTACAAGTCTAAACAAAACAGCAGTGGATTAATTTAAGTAAAAGCAGAGGCGGAAGAGGTACTTAGGTCTTTAAAAGTAGTAACAGTAGTGTATAATAGTATAAAATGCAAAGTACAAGTACCTCAAAATGTAACTTATGTGTGGTACTTGAATAAATGTACTTAGTTTCTACCAGTCAGTAAAAGTAGCATTATGCAGTGGTTAAAAGAAATATAGTACTCAAATACTGTTTGTATTTTTACTCCTCTACATTTAACACTGGAATAATTTACTTCTTGCTCCATTACATTTATCTAACAGATATAGTTACAAGTACCTTCCCAGGTTAGAATATGTTTTAGTAAAGAAACGCTATCATAAGTTCGTATGGTAAAGTGAGTTGTGAAATATTAAACCAAACTTTTTTGCTTGTGGCTCCTCGTCAGGTTTCAGATGTCGGTAACAGTTCCGCTGAAGAGGGATTTCCCCTCGAAACCTCTCAGGTGGTTTCATTTAAATAACCGTTTGAGGTGAAATTTTCCAATGTTTTGCTAAAAAATCAAAAGATCAGAGAAAAGCCTGAAGAATGACACAAATTTGTTTATCATCTCATGACCCCTCAGATTTATCTTTGACCCGCTGGAGGGGCCTGAACCTCAGTTTGGAAACCACAAGACTAAACCACCAAACCATAAGTAACAGCTCACAGTAGTTCCACCTCAAACTGTTAGAATAGTAATAGTAATAATTATTATTAATATATCTGTGGCCATTTTGTCCTCGACACCACCGTCAATTTTAATATATTTTCTTCTTCTTCTGCTTTTGAGATTTTACTTTAATTAAAGACATTTACTTTTAGCAAAGTGTTGGTATAATCTAAGGACTTTTTAGCACCATAAACACTAAAAATACTCAGAGATACTCTGAGATTTGTTATAACTGATGCATCAATGTGCAATGCAACATGTTTTGTGTGTTAAGTATTAATTCGTAAAGTAGCTGGTAACAGAGATTAAACAAACAACTGGTTGGTGGATAAATGTGATGCAGTAAAAAGTGCAGCATCTCCTTCTGAATTATAGTAGAGTAGAGGAATAAAGCTGCATGAAATTAAAATACTAGTAAAGTGCAAGTACTTCAGTTTGGTATTTAAGTACAGTGCTTGAGTAAAAGTACATTCCAGCCCTGGGAATAGTTAAATAAAGACTCTAATTCTGATGTATTGGTTAAGAATTTAGAAAACATTAAATTATGTTTCATCTAATTGTATCTGTAGGAGACATAATCCACACTTACTCACATACAACTGCATTTTTTATATATCTGTAGCCTTAAAATGACCGACTGCAAACCCTAATTTAGACACCATAGGTTATCATGTTAGCTTTATTTACATAGCCCTAAATTACAACATAGAAAACCCTTTGTCTTTCAATGTGGATAAAAGAAAAAACTACAAGAAAAACCTGGGACCAACCAGGAAAAAAGAGAGAAAACCTCAGGAAAAGTAACAGATGTCACTTACAGGACTTTTTTGTTGTTTTGGACAAGAGCACCTAACACTCCTAACACCCTAACTAGCACTTACTGTGCACTTTGTCTTATTGAACAGATTTAGTACTGTACTGAAGCTTCAGCGTTGTCTCTCACTTGTAAATATTGTAAGGATCTGGCTGTATCTTGAATGAACATCTGGATAAAACCTCCACTATCTAGATATTCTGTCCGCATGACGACAAAGACACGATAACACAAGTAAAAGCGCACACTGTGTTACTGATCAGACCACATCTGGTGTCGCTCAGTTTTCACATTAAGTTCAGACCTCAGCCATCGTCGTCAGCCAGGTGTGAGTGTGTGTTCACAATCACGAAACTACAATTACAACACAACACATATCTGCATCCTTCTTATCTTAAAGGTTTGTAGAACATATGTGCATGTGGTTACAGATTGGAGAACACACCACGTGTAAATGCAGGTATCTTGACCCAGATTTTGTTTTTAAAGCCAGATGTTAACAGGGTCTTAAAAAGATAAAATTATGTGAATCACCCTGTAAAGTTTGGTTTGAAAGCTTCTAAATTACAGTTTGAATGAGGATTCAAAGCACACCAGTTTATCTCTTCCTGAATTTTCCCTACACAACTGAACCAGTCGCTGCCGTCTGTAGCAGTCTTTCTCTCTTTCTCTCTAATGCCACGACTACCAACACAAACCACCCTGTGAATGTGACTGGTGTAATTATCAGTAATTATCAGCGCTGCTGATGCTCATTACCTCTGCCATGGAGGTTTTTTGTTTTCACTCTTGGTAATCAGTTTAATCTGCCGTCCTATTAACGATATATTTCAAAAACTGACGGCAGGTTTTAAACATTTGTTGGAAGTTGGACCAGGGTTGAGGAAAAAAACAGCTGAGTGGATTTCTTCTTTTTTTCTGGAAACTCATAGGTACAGTAATTATGCTTGACACCAACCCTGGAGGGGGCGTTGTTTAGGGTCAGAGAGTTAATTTCACTCCCTTTAAGTGATAGCAAGTGTTTTCTTCATCCCTATGTCTGATCACCCTGCCAGGAATCCTGCTGGTAGGACTGACTTCCCACCCGATAGTAAAATGTTTTTCCCGTGTTAGCAGCACGGACGTGGACTGCGGTTCGAAAGGAGCAGGT
This sequence comes from Lates calcarifer, assembly GCF_001640805.2. Classification (NCBI taxonomy): domain Eukaryota; kingdom Metazoa; phylum Chordata; class Actinopteri; family Centropomidae; genus Lates; species Lates calcarifer. Next base: position 22,058,554 of record NC_066851.1, on the reverse strand, counting down.
CTTTTGAAACTGGAGAGAATAAAACAGCACAGTCCCTTCATTTCCCTGCTCACTGTCTAATATGTAAATTCTTCTCACTGGAGGAATGTGTTTACTGTGAGACATGGAAATGTTTAAGGCATGACATTACAAGAATACAACGGACATATATTTTCATTATTAATTCATCTGCCTGTTACATGTGGACTGCATTTACTGCCCCTTTATCTAGAAGGCCACAGTGCCAGGTCACGGGACATTTTAACATTATTAGTATCACATATTCAAACTGGACTTGGACTAACTGGCTTCTCACAAGTTGTTTGTTGTATTTTTCTGTCAATCCACTAAGTAGTTTAGAGTCAAAGAAACACATTTTTATATCCTTCTTTAAAAAAAAAAAAAAAAAAGTAGAAAAGACATGCTTCAGATCTGTTTAATCCCTTTATGTTCCTGCTGTTCCTTATTACCTCTTTCATTTGCATATTAAGAACAGAGAGGTGTTTCTGTTATTTACCTGCAGCCAAAATGCCTGAACACCTGTTTGTAATTCTATACATAATTCAACAGCATCACGGACTGCAGCCCCCAAAATGACAGACCTAATGCATTTTATGCATACTTTTTACAGTGTAAATGAACGTTGAATTGACACCAATATAAATCAGTTTCAGTAGAAACTTAAACCGTCATTTATTGCTGGACTGTTGCATTAAACTGTATTATTTTTAAGCACTGACCACTGAGTGTAAGCACATTACGGTCTGAGCCTTTTCTGTAGAATAGTGGTCTTAAATTGAATACATTTCTGTTATATAAATGAATGTACGTCGGTTTTTCCCAAAATCGTTAGTTTTATTTTAAATAACAACACCTTCCCAAAACATGTTTAAAATATTCCCTAATTTCTTCCCTCTTCTCAACGCGGAACTATTCTTCAGAACAGGAAGACGGTGGGAGGGAGGGCATTTTCACACAAGTTCCACAAAGTTCCGTTTCCAGCACATTCTGCGCACGGCGGATAAACGCAGGAGCACCGCTACAGAGAGCCAGCAGCAGCCAGAGGCTTCTAGAAACAACGTGCACCGGGACAGTCACCGGCAAACACATCAGCTCCCCGCTCCAAACGTTACACGTTATAACTTTATCGTCATTTAGTTGGATCAATGGCTAAGTGGGGAGAAGGGGACCCTCGCTGGATTGTGGAGGAGAGAGCCGACGCGACTAATGTCAACAACTGGCACTGGTGAGATGTGATGAAAGGACACTGACTGCTAGCTAGCCTGCTAATGCTAACATCACACACTGAGCTCGTATCATAACCAAGCTCCAGCTGTTATTTTTTGGATTTAGTTCATCTGTATAGGTCAGTCAGTGCCGTCAGCTCGTCCACAGGCAGCTGTGAGTGTTATTTGTTGAGTGTTATTAAAGCAAAGTGTCACATTTGAGGTAATTAGCCGAGCTAACTTTATGATCGTTGGCCAGTTAGCTTCGCTTGTGGCTAGCTACTGTAGCTTCAAATGCGTGCGTTGAGGTTGTTAGCCTTTAACAACATCATGGCCACCGTGTCTGATAAAACACACGTGTTTTGGTGTAACACCATGCTAATTAGTTCGTTACTGTGATTAGTAAGTTTCCAGCAACTGTGGTTACTCCTGTATAAATCACGCGAGGAAGCCCCTTTTAAAACGTGACTGATCTTATCTCATAGTTTGAGGCTCCCTGGAAATTATGGCTCAGATTTATGTGTTGTGATAGTTGTTGCTGTCTTATACTGGGCAGAAGGTACTAGAGTAGCTAGAGTACTGCTATGAATCTGTTGCAGTAGCCACTGGATATAAATTACAGTAACAGTGAGGTAGATAGATAACAAACAATGCAATTAATGGTGGTGTTTCATTGTCCTGAAAAGTCTTTAAAAGCACTGATTTCAGTTTTCTCTAGGCCTTTAAAGGTCATAAGAAGACTTCACTATCATTTGCAAATGACAGTAATGTCAGCTTCAAAACGTTTGACCTGAAAATCTCCAGTACCACTGTTAGGAACTTCAGAGAATCAGTTGGGACCATGGTATGGTAGGAATTTACTGTCAGCTGTCACTAGCTCTTCAGATATGAGTATAGGATCCATTCAGGGTCATGATAAAGCGTTTGAGATGGGTAATTCTTCACATACCACATCATGTTAAACACTATTGTGTAGTTATGCCTGATAGAAACTACCAGCTGTAAATAAGATCAGAGTAACTGTGTTGAAGACTCTGAGGCAAGTTTGCAGTTTATGATTTTCATAGCACAGTGACAATGTTCAAAACCCACCGGCAGCATAAAAGGAAACATATTTCAGTGTTAGTATCAGATACTGCTGATTAAATAAAAATACACTTGTGATTTTTGGTGGATATGTTTTATAATAAATACAATACATGCATGTGGAGAAGAGATTGTAGAGTAGATTTTACCCGTGAGTCCCTTTACAAGCAGCTTGCTGTTAAAGCTCTTTACTCTCGAACTGTGAGCTCCTTCTGAGTGGCCTGGGAAGATGCATTAATTGTAAACATTTAGAGTAAAATGTCCTCGACTGGTCAGGAGGTTATACCAGCCAGGGAACCCCCAGTTCTGAACTGTTTAGCATTACACTGAAACCTGCATCATTAGAAAAGTGGGTTTGTAGCTCAGAGCATAACAACAGGAAGCAGTGTGGATCATGTCACCTATTCAACATGTCACTGTGTAAATATTAAACAGGACTTGTGCTGGATCTGCTTCCTCATCACTGTGTCTCTGTGCTTCTCAGGACTGAACGAGATGCGACAAACTGGTCCTCAGACAAATTAAAATCGTTGCTCCTTGGGTTGAGTGTGGAGAACGAGGAGGGGAAATGTGAGGTGACAGAAGTCAGCAAGTGTGAAGGAGAGGCCTCGATTAACAACCGCAAAGGGAAACTTATTTTCTTTTATGAATGGAACCTGAAAGCCACTTGGACCGGTAAGAAGACTGGACTGAGGTCCTGTGCCACTGCTGATTTAATAAATAGAAAACGAATCTCATTATCTATCTACTGCTGTGATTTATCTTTTATATTTCCACAGTCTCACGTTTTAAAATAGAACAAAACATGGATAAAAATGCATCAGGAGATCAAAAACCTGTCATCATATCTTTGTCATGATCAAAAACATGTTTGAAGACACTTAGATTTTTTGCTGACACACTTACTCCCTTTGTTTTTGGCAGGAAAGTCAAAATCAGGAATCAAATATAAAGGAACAATTGAAGTCCCAAACCTGTCTGACGAAAATGACATGGAGGATCTCGATGTGAGTTTTCGCCACATTAATCCACATGTGTAGTAAAACAAACAGGGTGCTGATGCTCGTCCTGTGATCTCTGTTCAGATTTCTGTATCATTGAACAAAGATGAACCCGACACGCCACTGACCAACCTGATGAAAACGAAAGGAGCTGAGAAAGTCCGCGAGGCCCTGGGAAGCTACGTGGGGTTCCTAAAAACAGGCGAGTGAAACCAGACTCAGTTTGAAATGTAGTTAAAGACAAAAACTAAATTCAAACATAGGGTCAGCTACCATCTCCTTGTCAAGTGTGTAATTAATATGATTAGAAGAATCACTGATTAGGCCTTTAACAGTGTCTCAGTTACATGTTTTTATGAATCATGATAAGCCTGTGTCGTGTTTATCAGGAAGTTACACAGGGTTTTAAGGCAATACCAGATAAAAACAGACCGAAATGTCTACAACAATATAAATTTGCTAAAAATCTTCATGTCTGAACAGAAGGAGCTGACATTCTGAAGATGTTTCTGTTACGTCTTAACATAAACCGATGCTGTAAAATGAAAATTAAGATGAGGACACTTTATATTGCTTTTATCATGATCTTAAATTTAAACTCTTGAAAATGCCCATCATCACTGTAGGTTTAACTTGTTGAATTTCTATCTGATATACTGTATTTGACCCCTGTACACTGTACTGGATGCAGTAGAAGTGAAGTTCAGGAATAATTATTCTGTTTTTTATTTTATTGCAGAGTTCACACAGGGGATGATCCTGCCTACAGCCAACGGTGTGGCCAAGCCGCAGCCCACATCACAGTCCAAAGCCAAGACGGATAAAACTCAGGTTTGTGCTGACACAAAACATTTTCAGCCATCAGACAAAACTCTGAATAATTCACTGCAACACAAACATTGTGGGAGTTTTTCCTGCAGCAGTGCAGCAGATCTTCCCTCACCACACTTTTGTTCTCGTTCTGCTGTTGAACAGATTTCCTCCTCGAGCAGCACAGCTGCTCCGATCAACACCGGCGTCAAGATCCCCACCTGTAAATTCAGCATGAAAGAAATGTTCCTCACCTCGCCAGCTGAGCTCTACAGGGTCTTCCTCAACCAGGAGGTGAGCGTCACCCCTTAATCCTCAGTATCTGATCCTGCTCCGGTTCAGTTGATTTCAGCCGTTCTGATTGAAGCGTTTGTCTCGTCACTGTTCAGATGGTTCAGGCGTTCACACATGCTCCAGCCACAGTGGACGGAGAGCGGGGCGGAAAGTTCCGCCTGTTAGACGGAAATGTTTTTGGTGAATTCACAGAGCTGGTGAGACTTTAAAACCTTTAAAAACCTCATTCTTTATTCTGCTTTGAGTTGATATGAAATAATCATCTTTTTGCCCCCAGATACCTGATGAGAAAATAGTTATGAAGTGGAGGTATAACAACTGGCCCTGTGGTATGTTGACTTTTTTCTTTTTAACTTTAAATGACAGATCTGATTCCTTTACTCAAGTAATTTAACCAGAAAATATACAATATATTTTGTTATTTTCTTGCTTTACTCCCTTTTCATATATTATTATAATTTGAATATTTTTACAGTTATATCAGACTGAATATACAATTTAAAGACATCAGTTTAGGTCATTTTAAAAACACATTTCTCATTAGTTTATACACTTGATGATCTTTCCTCTGTCCCATCAGACTGGACAGAAAATAAAATAAGAAACTGATTTAAGTTCCTTGACTGCAGACTCTTATTAATCAGTGTTTTCTCTTGTTTAAAATGATTAAATGTTGAATTGATCGCTTTAAACTGAAATGAAATGCAGAAGCATCCTGTTACATCACTCTGTTCAAAGCCACCAGACTCCATTGACAAAAACAGTAATTTTATGGAGCATAACCCAAAAGTGGCTAATCTACTGCTGCCATGATCAGGTTGCTTGTTTGTGTCATTGTGTGGTACTTTTTTGTGTGGTACCACTGAAAGTCACTCAATAACACAAACTAATTAACAGATCAAGGCAGCTGTATCCCAGCAGCTCCTGTGTTCTGCTCTGTAAAATGACTGCTTTTGTCAATGGAGTCTGGTAGTGACATACAGCGACGTTTCTGGTTACTCTTACATACAGAGCTCTATCCATAATGTTGTCACTTTTAACAACCTGAGCCTGAACATCTTCGGACAGTGATGATATCGTGGTTGTTTCCTGCTCTACAGAGCATTATGCGACAATCTCGATGACCTTCTTGGACCGGAGCAGCGAGACGGAGCTGAAGGTGGAGTGTCGAGGCGTCCCGGACAACGAGGAGGAGCGGACGAAAGAGGGCTGGAAGAGATACTACTTTGAAGCTATTAAACAGACTTTTGGCTACGGAGCGCGACTCTTCTGAAGACGGTGTTACTGTAGTAGAGTTTTTTGTTTTTGTTTTGTTTTTCTTTTTTTGGATTTTTAAACTTCTTGTCCTTCGATCTCTCTGGCACAAGACATCCCAATGTAAACTCGTAGCTCGAGTTAATGAAAGAGATGATGAAATCGGTGAGGCCAATCTGTCGCCTGTGTGTGTTTGTGTAAATGTTTTAATTTCAGAACATATTTAAATTGACATTTTTTTCCCCCTTCAGTATTCGGGTCAGTTGTTCAAAGGAGCATACATGGACTGTGCCTTTGAGACTCTGGATGGAAAAACAGATTGAATAAAGCAAAGGAGGATCTATCGAACCACTAATGCAAATTGGCCTCTATTTCTATAAATATGTAATTATTATTGCAAGAGTTAAAATAATAAATGTTGGTTTTCTTTTATTTGAAAAAAATATTATGTTGCTTTGAAAATGAATGTTTATTTTTTACTTATTTTACTCTTCAAGTGTAACTGTAGTGAAGATGCTTTTCAGCCAAGATGCATGTTCCAGTTGAAGCTGTCAGACGGAGGAATGACCACTGGATTTGAACCTTTACTCGTGAAGTCTGTCACTTATTAGCCAAGCAGTACTGTACTTTTCCGTTGTTTGTTTTTTTTTCCCGTCGATTTCATGCACATTACGAGCCCAGCGTCCGTCTGGGTGAATCGGATCAGCTCGGACCCTTCAGCAGGAACGTTACCGCAAATGTTTTGTCAGCGTATAGAACATGAGAACAGTTTCCAAATTCCTTACGCAGGTAGCTAGCGTAGCAACAACAGAGGTGTTTTGCTATATTTGGCTTCTAAAAATGTAAATTTCCAGTTAGAGAAAAAAAGCTTTTAGAACAAAATGCATCTATTTATTCCTCATTTCATCTCTTCACGATGTAAAAAGATTAGTTTCTTGGAATAAACCAATCCCTGTATGTTCGCTCTCGATTTGTTTTTATTTATGTGAGCACATCTTTCTCACAGCTTCTCATTAAATATGGAAATCAGAAAAGCTGAAATGAGCTCATTTATTTATTATTTATTTTCACATTTCATATATGCAAATGTTTTCTGCCTTTAAAACATTAATTTACCAGTGCTTTAAAAATAGAAACCGCAAAAGGTCACTACTCTGCAGAGTAAGCACTTAAAGATTTAAAGGTTAAAGGTTTTAAAGATCGCTGCAGGTCACATTCTCACTGGAAAACAAAATTTAACAAGCAAAGTTGAGAAACTTTTGACTCAGATATCGACTGAAGTGTTTCAGAGGAATACTACTGCATTAATATCACAAGAATGTAAAAAAAAAAAGATGCTAAGTGTCTAAAATGATCTGAAAAACTAATTTCTAAATTAAATATGTGCAAAAACCACTTAATATCCCACGATTTAACGACCAAAGCATCACTTCAGCTACAAAACAAAAGTTGTCAAATGTGTTACACAAAGTTAAACAAAAATTTCCTGATCAACAAAAAAGCTCTGAACTTTATATTACACAATTTAAATTATTTTCTTCAGTGCAAACTTACAAACATCTGCTATGAACAAAAGTTTAAAGGCCTAATAACAAAAAGCCATGTCTTTTTTCAAAGGAAAAAAAATCCAAAAACTAGATTTTAGCAGACAAATATCTAACACAGAACATAACGTAAATGTTTTTTCCACCCAAAACAACTTGTGATAGTCCTGTAACAGAGGATATCAGATCGAGATCAGAACCAGTGAAGCTTAAATAAAAATAAACCTTTAAGCAGAAACAACAGGGATGAAATGACTGTGAGTTCACAGCAGGTTCCTCTGGTCGTTCTCTCACAGTCATAAACAGATGTAGAGCTCCGACTCCTGGAAGAGGGAAAGGAAGTGAGTCACTTTAATCATAAAAGCAAGAATGTTACCCTGCTCCAAAAAACTTAAGAGGTTAACAAACTCTTTGAAAAAATGTATTCAGGATGTTCGTTCCTTTTTTTAACATTTATGGCCTGTTGTCTGTTCTTTCCTCAGCTGGGACGAAGGATAAACATCTTTAATTCACATAAACACACAACTTTTCTCTGGTGCCTCAGGACCAACTTCACATTTTCTTGAGGTAAGAATGTAAAAACAGTGAAGTTGTCTCTGCATTTCTTAAATCACTGCGTTTGTTTTCTGGAGTGTAATGAACATTTCAGCCACATGGGGTCGCTAGTGTACCTTAGTGATACTGCAGACCAGCACTGTACTTAAGTATAATTTTGAGGTACTTCTACTTCACTTGAGTATTTCCATTTTATACTTCTTCATACTTCCACTCACCTAGGAAAGAAATATTGTACTTTCTACTCCACTACACTTGTTTCACAGCTTTATTTACTAGTTACTTTTGAGATGAGGACACAAAACATTGTTAAAGACAGAACCAGTTTTTGGCTTCTGACGTCGTACAAACATCAGTGTAGTCTGGGTCATATTTTGTGTTTCAGTCGGAGGAAACGTACACTGGAGCTCGAGACGTTGTCGAGTGAGTCGAGGCTCCTTCGCGGCGCCACTTCACCCACATCAGTGGTTTTTTTGACAGAAATTTCGTGACGTTTGGTCCTGGGGAGAACAACATGTAAAAGAAAACAGATTACTCAGTACCCACGGCTAATGATGTGTTTAGTAGCAGCCTTTCTTTAATGCTCCTGAAAGTGCTAAAACAGAAAAGATATATCTGATTCAAGCCTGTCGCCTAAAAGTCATGACACAAGTAGAGCTGCAACAGTTAGTCGATTAACAGAACATTAATTAGCAGCTATTTTGATAATCAGTTAACTCTTGTAGTCACTGGTCACAGCTGCAGTCACAGGTTTCAGGAATGGAATATTTGTGGATTTTAGACATTTGAAAACATCATTTTTGTCTTTGTAAAGTTGTGACACTTTGTAAACGAGAAAATAAGCTCCACATTAATTGATAATGTAAATATCATTTATCTTCAGCCCTGAACACAAACTATAACCAGGTGTGTTTGTAAAAGAATACTGAGCTGAGGACGTGAGACACTCATTTCACACTGTAATAATAATAGCTGATGATGAGAGGTTGAGTCTCTACCTGTATAACGGCCACATACTCATGCCTCTGTTGTCCTTCTGGGCTGCCGTAGATGTCGCTCGCTCCGCCAGGTCTTTCAAGAAGTGGAAGAGCTTCTCTGACTCAATGCACTGCTTCCTAAAGAAATGCACCGCAACTTAATTTTCCACTCCTCACTGAAATGCTGCATCCCAATTTTTTTTGGTACAGTGAACGCATCACAGCAGGGGGGGAAATAACTGGCAGTGGTGAAGGTGGAGCAGCACTCTTACTTACATGTGAGCTACAGACATGACAGTGCTGAACCTCGACTGAGTTATCAGACACGTTTTGGTCAACAGAGACTTGAGGAACATCTCCAACGCCCGAGCTGATCTCTGCGGTTCAGGACTTCACAGCTTCACACACACTTAACTTCACACTTTGGTTTCACCACCTTTTCACACACACTCAGAGTCATCGGTCAGCGCTGGTCTTAAACTGCTGCACAGTCAGTTTGGGTTTCAGAGGAGAGTTTTAGTGCCTCATAAAGATCTCAATGCGGTTTCAAAAGCTTTCACATCCTAATCATAATATACAGTACACATGAATACATACTTTGAATACTTTTATTTAAAAGAAATTCCTTTAAAACTTTGCTCAAGTAAGATAAAGTTTAAAATGATGCATTCAGTACCAACTCTCAGGATAGGTTAGTATTTGATGAAGGAGGTAGTGGAGGAACTACAACTCCCAGCATGCCTTGAAGTCCTTAGGAAGACTTGGAGGAAGACAGGGTAGAGGGCTGCAGTGAAACAGATGGTTTAAAGTTGATTTAAAAGCTCTAAACCTGGTCTCAGTGCTGATCAGAGCTGCGCTACTTTGCTACGTCTGCACCAGCTCCTACACATCTGCAGGTTTTAAAGGATACAGATGATCACAGGAACCGCCATCGCAATCCTCCCCACCTCTGTGTCCTTCTGCATGATCTTTTTGATGCGACTCTGGGAGCAAAAAACAAACATTTCACCACAGAAATTACACGTTAAGATGCTGCGTTCAGGCGCTCCTCGTAAACTCCTGTTCCCTAGATCCCTGGCTCTAGTCAAGCTGTAACATTTGTCACTTGCGGTGACTGTGCATGCTATGGATGGATTCCGAAAAATATGGGACACTTTAGAGACAGTCCCGAACTTGACATTTTTCCTGTGTGCTGACGGTTTTTCAAAGCGCTGCGCTTCAACATCGGATCGTGAGGTAAAAATATCACCTGAGTATCATCATTATCCTGTAATGCGCAACAAATCCGGTGGAGACCGATGTTTTCACTCTAATGTTACTGAGGTTTAACCTCGCTGAATGTCCGAATAGTGGTTATTTGTTTACGACTTTGTCAAAACAATGAAGACCAAGATTTCCCACAGCCCGTGAAAGCAGCAGCTGCTCCTCCACTCCACGCTCTCAGAGCGGAGTTAGCCGTTAGCTGCGTGTAGCTCCATCATGCGGCCTTTTTACCAGCTTCAATCCAACAGAATAAAGTTAATACTCACGGGAGGGAACCGTACATTATATCTTCTCTTCTGTCCGGGCATTTTACTCCTTTTAATCCGCGCGGCTCGATCACATTTTTCATGTTTTTACCGCAAACCGCCGCTGAGTCCATTTGTTTACCTTCAGCAGGAAGACACCTGAGAAACCAACGGAGAAAAAAACACACTCACACACACACACACTGAGACACACCTGAGGTCAACGCCGCGTGACCCCAGTAATGACGTCACGACCCTGGCACTTATAATAATTAACAAAAATATATATTAAAGATATTTAAGGGCTGAATAAAACCACATATAATGAACAAATATGAAGAGAAGTTCACATAAAACTTTACAACAGAATCCCAGACAGTTTGTATTCAGCTGAGTTGAAGTGTGGTTTATCTGGATGACTGGTGCTTCCCATATTATTTATATTTCTCTCAGTTGGACTTTTACCAATCGACTAATTACCAGTCGACTATCTGCTTTATTACTGTGCCCAGGATGCTCTTGCTTTATTACTGGCTACAAAGGTCAAAGATAAGGCTCATCAGTGTTCAATACAAAGGTTATACAACACTAATATAACCTCAAACGTATGTATAATATTATCTCTTTTTATTGTCGAAAGACAGACGGAAACATGCTCGTCTCTGTGCTGTTTGCAGTCTGTATATTTGCCACATATCATGCAAACGGTAGGTGCTAAAATACTTGTATTTTCCTGCTCTGTCTGTGTTTATTCACTGTGCCTCTTTTATAATTTGCTGTTTTCTGTCTTGTTGCAGGCCTCACATTAAGGGAAGAAGACGTCTCTTCCAGCCAGGTATCGTCTCCGTCTAAAGACCTGATGAGATTTCAGAGCGAAAGCAGCCGTTTCTTTGTGGTTTGCATTTGAATTCTTAGCACCTGTCTTATGTACAGAGAGAGCAGAGGTTACAGAGCTGCTGTTGATTTATATTAAATACCCGTAAAGTCAGAGTTTACCTGTGGATTTTCAGGTAGTTAGCGTACTTAGAAGCAGCTCGTTTCAGGAGATCTTCCCTCATGACTTAGTGGGAACAAAGGCAGTAAAACAATTTGCAATGTTTATTTTTTCATGTGATGGCTGCAGCATGAGCGAGCCAGTCACAGTAGATGAACTGCCTGCAGTCCGAGTGTTGGCACCTCGTTCTGCACCTGAAAGGCCAAATGTGGACTGGCTCTGGATAATACACAGCTGCTGTATTTAGCTCCATTTGGGCTGAGATTCAGTCCAGCACTCTGACTTTAGACCAGCAGACTCTGTGTGTTATTAATCATGAACCAGGTGTGTTGGATGCTGAGTGACCTCATGAGGCAGCTGTTACACCTGGTGTTACCTTTTCCATCCAGAACGTCACAGAAGAGAGAACAGACATGGATCGGCCTCTGCAGGTTTTACTCTTCTTACTGATCGTGATAATTCCAGAACAGAAACTTCATTCTCACCCCACAGGTGCTCCATGTGTCCTCAAGATGATCTGATTAGATTAGAAATTAGCATATTAATAAGGGAACACTAACTTCTCAGAAATCGCTGTAACACTCGAAGCTAATGAGTTCAAACTGATACCTGATACGAAGCATGCAGAGACAAACATGTTGCTGATTAATGAGCTGATTTGTCTAATTAGGAGAACATTGATTTTTCTTGTGAACACATTTAACTCCAGAATGATGAACAGTAGAAACCTCACACTTCACTTAACATGTAGGAGATGATCTGATTAGATTTTGGTGTGTTTAGCTTAATGAATTTACAAATTAATGAGGTCAAATAGATGTTTTTGTTCAACTTTTTGATGATAAGTTACCAGGACTGTGAACATACATGTTCTTTTCATCAGTAAATCCAAGTGCATCCTGCTTTTTACCTTTATTCAACCTGGAAAAGCCCCAGTGAGATTAAAAAAAAACTTTTTCAGAAGCTGTCCTGACCAAGATTAACAGAGAGCTACAGACATTAGATCGATAAACAATCAGAAATGTGATTATAAAATCATGACAAACATTGATTTAATCCCTAAAAACAACCAAATGAAAACAGACACCTGTCCATCACCAACACATCAGGATTAACACACCAGAACATCAGCAGCCAGAGCAGAGAGAGATCCAAGTGTCACATTTAAACACTGAATCAAAATGATCGGCCTTTAATAAACACGTCAACACACACCATCAGAGTCCGTGTAGCACCTGAGAAAGTTTACCCTGGAGCAAGTTTCAGCTCGGTTCAGAGCACAGACGCTCCTAACACCACATTAACGGTGTGAAACGTGTCCGTGTGGTTTCCCTGCAGGATGTTTCTGGAGCAGATTTTCTTCAGCGTCGACTGCATCCTCTGTTTCACTGCCCTGATATGAGTCCGTCTCCGACCGTCCCCACCTCAGGTGAGCACCACCCCTAACCCCTGACCCACATCTGTGGTAGTATCTGGAAGGTTTGGGGCCTAAAGAGCCTTAAAGTGAGAGAAAGACACCTGCAATTAAATGGTGTGTGTGTAGAAAAATTTTAATACTGCATTGAAGGATTTTTTATCAGGAGAATAATCCACACAGTTCTGGTGCTCTGCTTCATTTTGATTATTTATTTTATAACATAATTGACTCCTCCTGGTTTTTCTTCTGTTTTAGTTGAACATGTCAAAGCTGCAGACGTCAAAGTCATCGCTGCACTGGGAGATTCTCTAACCGTGAGTGAAGTGATAAAAACCAGACGTGTACTGGGAACAAACCCAGTTTGTACTGACATGTTTTGATCCTGATATAATAAAATATTTTAGTATAGAAACAGTGTTTCTCTGGATTAAGATTATTTTCTCTGTGTGTTTTTAATACAGACAGCTATCGGTGCCAATGGCTCTACAATTCTCTCAATACCTTTTGAATTTCGTCAGGTGTCGTGGAGGTAAATCAGCACAGCACCGCGCTCTGTCCAAGTTCATTAACCCTGTTTAACTTTATCTTATCTGACCAGTCACATTATAAATGCTGTCGTTAATGTTAGAATTTTTATATAATGAGATTATGATTGTGACTGTATGTTTTTATGGTCTGTTTATTAAAAGCTGTGTCCTTTTTCTTTCCACCTCTGCAGCATCGGAGGTTACGGGACTTTTCAAAATGTCATTACACTGGCGAGTAAGTTCATCATTACTTGGCAAAATCCCAGGCTCCTTTCTGCTTCATGAGGACATAAGAGCGTCTGAAATCTGACTCTCCTGACTCGCCTCTGTCTCCAGATATCTTTAAACTCTTCAATCCCAAACTGCTCGGTCCATCCCCGGTGATGACGTTCCACGGAAAGCCCACAACCGTCAACGAGACCGGCTTCAACTTCGCCGTCACCGGCCACAACACGCTGTAAGACTGGATTTTTCTCTTGGTTTAGCTGCAGTTAACAGGATCTTAATGTGACGAGTGACTCAACTCGGTGTGTTTTCTCCCACAGGAACATCTCAGATCAGATCATTCACATGATAAATACCTTCAGGTCTTATCCAGTAGGTCTCAGAGTTCAACCTTTTTAAATAAATAATCTTTAATTTTCTTCGTTTCTACCAAAATGAGCCAAAGTTTCTTCTCCAGGATCTGAACTTTGAGGAGGACTGGAAGGTGGTGACGATGCTGATCGGCATGAACGACATCTGTGATTACTGTAAAGACAAGGTCAGGAGGGTTTGGTCTATTCTGTTTATTCATTTGTCGTTTTGATCTGCGTTTCTTGTACTCCAATCCATCTCAACATGAGATACTTGAATCTTGATACTTGACCAGCACCGTGAAAATCGTGTTGTTTTTAGTCGACATCCAGTGTTTTTAAGTCTTCTCTTTCCCAGGGTGTGGTTACAGGTGTAAACCCAACCACACCCATCAGTTTTGCCAGGTGGTGGGTGAAGAGATACTCTACATTCCAGCTCGTGTAGAGTTAACTTGAACTTTAAAATGTTTCTCACCACAATTTATTCTGTAAAGATGGAAATGATATGATTATACAAAAATACTATTACAGCTATACTCTAAATATTCAGTGCAGGAGAATATGGATGTATTAAACTATCCATGGAAAATGTTTTTATAGAAGACACTTCACCAGTGACTTAGTATCTCAAAATAATAAGAAATGTGTCAAAATACTGAAAATCTTCTCAAAAATTTAAAACTTTCTCAGAATAATGAAAGAGTTAGTTTCTCAAACTGATGAGAAACTTGCTGCATCTGATTCTCTTCTGTTCAAACTCTCCAGACTTTGTTTTCCCCCGACAACTTCATCCACTACATGACTGAAGCTCTGCACATGATGATGAACGCGGTGAGAGTTTTAGAACTTTTACCTTATTCGTTCTGTTCGTTCCTGCCTCATGACCGACTGTGGACTGTTGGAGGATGCTGGGAGAAATCACACTGCTTCTCCTAATGAATGACTGATATAAGCATGGCATAATAACATGTTAAACTGTGATCTATTGGTGACACCAGATTGAAAAGTGAGGAGGTCAAAGACGCTGTCAGGATTCATCCTTTGAGGATCATTTGTGTCTGTAGTAAATGTCACGACAGTACGTCCAGTATTTGTTAAGGTATTTCAGTCTGGACCAACAGCCTTGGCGCTAAAGTGGCTAAAAATATAAAAATAAATGGAGGTTTTCACTCCTCTCTTCTTACACAACCATGAAACTATTCATTCAGCCAGTTTCTCAGATAAAACACACTTCAGGTTTATTGACTGTGGAGTGTGTTGCCTAAGTAGTGGCTGTATTGTGTAGTCTTGTGTTTACTGTGTCTTTGTCGTGCTGAAACTGTGAAGTGCGGTGGTGGATAATCAGACATTTAAAGACGAACTCTGAGTTCATGAACGTTGTCTTCTGGTTTCAGATCCCCAGGACCATTCGTGAACGTGGTGCAGATTCTTCCCATGAAGCCGCTCAGAGAAGTTCAGAAACCGACTCTGGGCTGTCAGCTTCAAAAGTTACCTGAAACATTTGCCTCTTTAGTTTTAGTTTATCCTGTTAAATCTTAAAGTTCAGGATCTAGCTTTGAAGATAAGGTGTCTCAGCTTCTTTAGATTGTTTTTTTATGGGTTGATTACTGCGTTTTATTAATAAATAATTCATATAAAATCTGATTAGACGAAGAGGTGATCAGATTAAACCAGTGGATCCATATTTCACCCGCCTTTCTTCAGTGTCCAGATCGACTGAGAGATGAAATGATAATCCAACAGTGTGATAATCTGATAATCTGCTCACAGACGTTTCTGCTCTTGTCTGGTTCAACCTGAAGAAAACTCCCCTGAACTGAACGAGCTGGTGGAGATTAACCTTGAATTCCAGGTGTGTGTTTGAGTCGCTATAATCAGGCTTAAATGATACTTTATTAAATACTGATGTGTTTTTGGTCTGTAATTTACACAATAACTTCACATTTTCTTAAAGAAGATTGGAGTGTCCACACTGACAGGCCTGATTCTGAAAATAGCATTTATGTGTTAAAATGTTGTGTCCACACAAACAGAGTAGAATAGAGGTCCAAAGTGACTCTTCATAGGTCTTGTTTTGTCTAACCACACAGTCCAAAACCCAGAGATATTCAGTTTACTGTGACATAAAACAGAAAAGCAGAAAATCTTCACATTTGAGAGACTGAAAACAGCATTTCATTTGCATTTTTGATTCAAAAATGACTAATTCTTTGCTTTTTCTATTTAAAAAACGACTAATTGTTTGTATTTTTGATTAAAAAACGACTAATTGTTTGTATTTTTGGGATAAAAATGATGTAGCAGACACCACAAGAACCAGAAACCTGACTGATATCCACTGTTGTTGTCAGCCCATAGGATACAGTATAACACAGTATTTGACGCAGTGACACATTTATTGAACTTCTCTAATTCACAGAGAAGATTAGAGAAGCTTCTTCACAGCGATCAGTTCTTCAAAAAGGACTTTGCTGTTGTTCTGCAGCCTTATTTAGAGGAGGCAGGACCACCAAGACTTCCTGTAAGTCACACTCTCACACACAATCTTATTTTAAAGTTTTATTGTTTTTGTTTGCTAATATTTTCTTGTCGTAACATCTTGTGTCTGAACTTCAGGATGGGACACTGGACTTGAGCTTCTTCACTGCAGATTGTTTCCACTTCACTGTGAAGGGACACGAGGAGCTGGCGAAGGGACTGTGGAACAACATGGTGAAGATTTGGGTTTTTAAGTCGTTTTAAGTCGTAAATGTTAAAGAGAGTTGTAATTAGGAAAAGGTGTCTGATAGAAGACAAAGGTATGATATTACTGAATTACAGAAAAGTGTCTCTCAATGTAAAGTGTTATGATAATGACCCTCTAAATGAATTAAAATATTTCCTTAGTTCCAGCCTGAAGGAGAGAAAGAGAGGATAAATTCACTTTCAGAACCAGTAAAACTCATCTGTCCACCGAAGGTAAGACACAACTGACAGATTCAAGTGTTTTTCACACGACGTCTGTTCATGAAAAAAGTCTTTTTGAGCACATTTTTCATACCTTTCCTGCAGGAGCATCCTTACATCTACACCAAACCACCAGTTTTATCATCTGCACCGACACTGAAACACATCTCCATGATGCTGATGTCTCTGTTTTCACTGTTTGTCCTGTTTAATTTATTATAATTTGACTCAACACTGCCTGGGTTGAAGATTGAATTCCTACTTGAACCATCAATCCCAGAATATATAAACATTCAAGGAAGTGAGACCTGAGGAAATTAAGCTTAGGAAGTTTTTCTAATTCTCACAAATCAATGGGCAACAGACAGAAAATAAACTACATTAATCATTACTTAACATTTGTAATTAAATATTAAATATTAAAAATGAAAATTTAAATCTGTTTCTCTCTCTGTTCTTTATTCTTGGTAAATATAAGGTTGGATTTCTCTGTCTTACAACAAAATTACTTTAAGTACAACTACATTAAATTCATTTTAAATTAGTTAAATATATGAATGAAATAAAGTCACTCATGTTCATGAGTTTCCTTGCAGTTGTATTTCCTGTATGTGCTGAGTGAACACTACAGTTTCATGTGCAAATTGTGCAATACATGTTGATATTAATAATTACTGTCAAATGTAAATTTAAGCTGTACTAAAACATGTTTTTACCACTACTCCCTCATAAACACGTTGCCACTAAGGCTGATTATGATTATCTGGAAATAATTATTAGCTGTAATCATAGTTTTTCCTTTTCTAATGTAAGTCTCCTTGGTGTTTATGGTGTGTTGGGCTTTCTTCCTCGTAATGGTGCAGTTTTATTCGACATATTTAATCCAAATTTCACTGATAAGTGAGATGAATTCAAGTCGCAGTGCTGCAGTACCGCGGTGTGGCCGCTGGGGGCAGCAGAGCCACTGTTTACAGGCAGGGAGCAGGAGGCTGCACGAGCTCCTGGCTGGTAGCGTGGAGTTGAAACCAGAGACTTAGAGGAGGTCGCAGTAGTAGTTTGTGGGGGAAAAAAGTTACAGAAACTCGTAGGTGAATCCATTCCGCTTGTGCCGTTTATATGGTGACACACTACGGACTCAGAGGTAACTACTCGTTGGTATGAAACAGTCGAACAGAGCGGTTAATAACTACATTTAGCTCGGGCTCGCTGACTTCTGCATGGTCGCTAGCTAGCTAACAGTTAGCTTCAGGAGCTACTTGGCTAGCTGGCTAGCGAGGTCCAGCCCAAAAGTTGTTTACCTCAAGTTGTGGATGTGGTCACCCCCTGAGCTTTTCACGACTTTTCTCTGGGATAAGAGAGCAAGGACCAACAATTCACACTGGATTTAACACTGTGCGCTGTTAGGAAACTAGCAGGATGTCCACAGAGGTCGAGTGTAGTCAGGTCGACTCCGGTTTGACAGCGGCCAGCTCCGGCGGAGCGGAGGAGAAGAACCAAAACAAGTCCGAGGGGCAGAAAGAACAACAAGAACAGGGGCAGAGAGGCTCGGAGAAGCCGCTACAAGACGGTAACAGCTCCGAGGCGGCGAAGAGCCCCGCGGACACGCACAAGAAGTGCAAAGAAAACGATAAAGAAAACGACCAAAGCGGCAACGCTGACTCGGCTGTTGAAGCGGTGAAGAGGAAAGTTGTTGAGGCTCCTCCGCCGAAAGTCAACCCGTGGACTAAGAGGACCACGGGCAGGGTGCCGATCAACAACATCAGCTCCCAGGAAAAAGGTGAGATTGCTTTTGAATCCCGCTCACATGATTAGGAGATTAATGGTGACTTAAACTTTACAGTATGGTTGCAGCTCCGCTCCCCCCCCCACCACCACCTCCACCACCTCCACCACAGGGCTGAGCACGTTGTTGCAGCAATTTGACAGCTTCACTGCGGGGAAATCCACCTTAACCTGCACCGCACGGGCCTGTCACACCTCATACGGGCTTATTTAGAGCTGAATTAAGTGCATAAACTTGAATGTCAGCGCAGAGTGAAAGAGGTGTAAGTGCTGGCATATTTGCCCCATCCCCCTCTGTGCTCGGATTGCTCCGGAGCACCACGTGTTGATTGCTGACAACTGCTACTTCTTTAGCCTTGTAACTTAGCTACTACCAACTAGCCTCCACGCTGCCTTTCTGCCCCCTTCATGGAGATGTGGCGGTGACACAGCGCCGGGGGTAATGTGGGTTAAATACAGCACACAAGGGGCCAAAATCAGCCTCAAGTTTGTGCTGCAGGGTTTGACTAAAAAGCTAAGACGAGCCAGGCTAACTGCTCCTGCTGCTCTAAAGACACGTTTTGCATGTCCAATGGCCTGGCTGCCTGCAGTTCCTCCCACCAGCCTGCTCACTGTCACTAGTGAAAGCACAAATTTGTGAAGAAGGTGGACGGGCAGGTGTAGGTGAGGGTTGTAAACTAATGATTTGGGTGAATCCAGCTGTTATTTTTGTGGTGTTTTGGATTTAAAAATATAAAGTAATGACAGTGGCTCCCTCAGGATTTACCAGAGCTCCCCAGTTGATCAGTGTGACACACTAATGATTATTTTTACATTTTTATTTCACCTTTTATACATGAAACTCACCTTGAAGTGCTTAAAAGGAAAAGCAGCTGACATTTAAAACAACAGCAGGGGCGGTTAGCCTGGCTGTCACAATCTATTAATTGTTTATTTTACTTTATTAATTGCTCATAAAGTGACAATAATTAAACTAAAGCCTGATGTCTCATGTCCAAAACCTAAACATGTTCAGTTTTTAAAGCCACAAAACAAAGAAAAGTAGAAAATCCTCACGTTTAAGAAACTTAAATCAGTAAATATTTGTAATTTTAATTGATGAATGACTTTAAATGTTTAGTGGAAGACACTGTTGCATTATGGGAAATGTTTCTTATAGCCCCAGCTTTATGGCAGTTTCATATGAAATTGCTGGTGTTCCCTTTTAATAATTGACAGATCTTGAGATGTCAGGATCAGATTGATTACTCCTTTCTATCTGATCAGCTGACTGATTAATCAGATAATCATTTCAGTGCTGGTTCAACTGTAACAAACCAGACCGTCCAGTCTGAGGTAAAACAGCTGCAGAATCAGACTGTTCGACTGAATTTGAGTTGTGAATGTGTGTCAGAGCGCAGAGCGACCAGTGGAGCTATATTTGAAGTGTTCGAGCACAGGCATCATTTTACAGCGTTACTGTACAGGGGCAGCTCAGTGGGTGGACGTCTGCAGGCTCGAGTCAGGCGGGCATACACCCATTCATGTGGAAGCCTCGGCCCTGCGCCTCTTATCAATCCAACCATCCTCTGCCGAGCGATAGGGACTGTCAGGGCTGCAGCGGGCCACTCCCAGCCTGCAGCTGCCTGCGGAGATGCGGCCACATACCGCCGCTGGCTGTACACAAAACACCCACAACTAGTTCAGTCGCTCGGTCCCTGGGGGTGTGTGGAGGGGGGGATATTTATTCATTCTGAAATTCCCAGTGCTGTTCACACACTCTCACAGCAGAGCATGCAAGAGTACATGACTCGACTTTTTAACTCCAGAGTTGAGCAACCTTCCAGGCCGGCAACCTGCTCGCTCGTGTTGTTAGATTAAAACTGTTAAAGAGGATTAAAACCTCTTTGGACTCAGGCCTGATCTGGTAAATATGATAATGTCTGTCTCACTCATTGATTCTGTATCTGCAGATCAACAAAACGCTCTGAAAGTCGTACGTGCCAGCAAGCCCAGAACGAGAAAGTCCAGCAAGGTAATGCTTTTTTTTTTTCCTTTTTAAAATGTCTCAAACATGAGGTGTTCAGAAGCTGTAGATGACAGGGTTATTGTCATTAATATATCTTGATATTTACTCTCACATCAACACTGAATAATCAGCTCATGTACAAATTTATGCTTTTAATTAAAATTAAATCAGTTAAAACAGTCGTAAGTCGTGGTCGTGTTGGAGCGCTGCCTTTCTCTTGCTTGTAAGTACACCGACATGTTTGGCTCTTTGAATCGAGCACAAGTTCATATTTTGCCACTGTTAACTTCTTCCAGGTAGTGACATGCAGGATGGGAAATTAACATCTGCTGGTAGCCAAATGTTAGCTGGTCTGAGCTGCTGACTGGTTGTTTTTGTTTGCTTTTCCAACCAGTTTTTCCACTGCAATTGTTTGAAATTAATGTTAGAAGGCAGACCAAATAATGTGACATATGTGAAAATGTTCGTATTAACATCAAATAAGTGATGATGATTTTTTTAAAAGGAGAAGTGTTGACATCTCTGACTGAAAAAAGGAAAGAAATTTGACAGTCAGTGTTTTAGCTTGACTCTCTGCTACACTTTATTTACTGGAGATTGGAACATTTTCTTCTTTAAAAAAAGTTATTTTATTTGTACATACGTGTAGTTACAACAGGTTTTCACCTTCCCACATACATTTACATTGCACCCTGATGACCCAGAATGCAGCCTGTTGGCATGTTCATGGTCAAAGTCAAAGTCACATGTCATGTTAAAGGTGCACAGTACACACACATTGTTTAGGCCAGTTGACATGGATAGATTTTGTATAAATATATATAAAACTATGCTTTATATGAGACCAAATTCATTGTATGTGTGAAGCAGAAACTTATAATAACTAGTTTTATTAGTTTTGTCTTCACCTGTCTGGTTTTGTCCAAATAACATTATTCAGTTTAGGCATGCAGCTTATGATAAATTTCATTATTGATTAATCCACGAGTTATTTTCTCAATTAATCAGTTAGTCACTTACTCTATAAAAGGCCAAAAAGTAGGAAAAACTTTCCCTGACAAGGTCCCAGAGCTGTTTACAAAGTCCAAAAATGTCTTGTTTGTTAAACCAGTGGTTCGGATTGTTGTTGTCAGTCAGCTAATCGATTAATTTACTAATCGCTGCAGCTCTTGATTCAGTTTACTGTTATATATGGCCAGAAAAAACAGCAAATACTCACATTTGAGAGGCTGGAAACGGCAAATAAAGATAAGTTAAGATTTATTTTCATGTTTTCAGTAAATTCTAGTGCAGCTTTAATGCTCATGATATATTGTCAGTGTACGACAGTTCAAATTCATTATAAAGTATTTTCTCAAAATTATAGTGTCGCAATACACAGTCTTGCCACTGGTCAACAGGGGGCGATAATGTGCCAAACTCTGAAACAACACACGAGCAAAGACAGTGAAGAAGACAGCTAGCTAGTAAACATGGATATAAACACCGCTGGATTTAAAATACTTTTTTATAAAAAGAGAAAGTTACTTAAATGTTCTGTGAGGAAGGAAATCCATTAAATATGTTTGTTAGAACTCAAACACACAGTGTGTTCTGGTGAGTAACACCGAGTGTAAACAGAAGCTTTGTTTGTTTACAAGAAAACTCCACAGGGCCGCTTTAACTCCCTGTGAACTGAGTGTAAACAAAACCCAGTTCCAAACATAAAATGTCTGTGAGCCGGCTTTTACCCCCACGTTGACTTTAACAGAGGCTTTCACAAAAAAAACAACAGCATCTAACATATAAATGTTTTCTGATGCTATTTTGAAATAAGAAAACACAGCAGCAGTTACTGTTAATTGACAAACACAAACATGCAGATTTTTAAACTATAAAATCAGCTTCTCTTGCTATTTTCTGTCTTTGATGTTGGATTAGATGTTGTCGCAAATACTTCATGTGTCATCTTTCACTGGTAGTAAGAAGGAAAGGTTTATTTTTTCCTGATTTGAGTGAACTGTTCCTTTTAACATACATACTGCCAAGGGGGAAAAAACGTTTCAGTCAGTTGGTGCATCAGCAAAAGTGATTTAAAAGCCAAAATACCCTTAAGGATGAATTTAGTTTTTTTCCATCACGCTGTAAATAAACACCCATTTGGATATTATCTCTGTAACAGAATGATTGTGATCATAATATCAGCATTACATGTTTCTGCCGGGCTCATTGTGCAGTGTAACTGTAAACCCTCGTCTGTCTAACCTTGATCTCATATCAGATTGTCCAAATTTACAACATTCACTTTGGTGGAAAGTGACTCCTGTTTATCATTTGTTGTTTGCAGTTTCCCCACAGACGGAGCACTGACCTCCTTTTTCTCCCCTGATGGTTTCTGCCAGAAGGGCACTTAGATTCCACCTGCTCCGCGAACATAACGTTAAAATAACCGAGACGAGTCCAAGTGACAGGGAGCGACTTGTGAACTCCGAAATGGTGATCTGTTGTCATTAATGCTTCTTGTTTCTTTCTCGGTTTCACAGTCAAGTGACTTCAGTGATATCACAAACTGGCCCACACCTGGTGAACTGGCCAAAGAGGTATGACGTGTGTGTGTGTGTGTGTGTGTGTGTTTTACATTAAATAATTTAAATAAAACACAGTGAAGGCAGCATTTTGTGCTGGTTTCCTTTTACCAGACTGGTTGGTTTACAGAGAAGCTTTTCTGACTTCTGCTCACTAGATGGAGCACTAAAAACAGCAATGCTGAGGTTTTAACTCTGCAGTCAGTCCTTACACTGTTTTAAAATTGAGTTTTGGGAAAAGAAAGCAGTATGTGCAAAGAAGAGCTCTGTCCTGACTTAAAACCTGTATTTAGTCGAGCATAATGTTTAAAATGGTGACAGCTTCATCAGAACAAAATTAAAGACACATACGAGTAATGGATTAATTTTGATTTCCAGTTGTGGTCGACATGAAATACCAGATGTCAAATCAGTCATCTTCTGATGAAAACCCTCATGCCAGGTGAAATAAAGACATTAAATATCCAAGAAAAGTTGAATTGAGGGTAACTTATTCTTGGATGAGAGGTGAAATTACTTCAGGAGCTAAAACACAAATGCAAAAATTGCAAAGAAAGAAATGACACAGAACCAGCAGACGAAATAGTTAAGAAGGAAAAGGCCACATTAAGTTCGATCGTCCTCTGAAAACATGAATAAAACCTGTTCTCTCCTTATTTTTCCAGCAACAACAAAATGTCCTCAACAACAACGGGAAGAAGCCTTCGTCCTCACGCAGAGACAAGGAGAAGAGGAGGGAGCGACCGGACAGGAAGTCGGAGAGCAGCCATGACGGCGGCGAGAGCAAAGAGAACCAGGAGGCTCAGCCAGACCCGCTGGGAGAGCTGCCCAAAGACGGAGAGTCGAAGGCGGCACAGGACGCCAAGAGCGCCAGCCTGAAGAAGAGGGGAGGTGAGGGTGAGGAGGTTTTCTGACTGGGTGAAGCATGTTCAGCAGCATCCTGTAAATGATCTGGATAAGGCTGAAGACAGCGGCTGCAGCCTTATCCCTTTTCACCGGACAGTGATGATTTCTTTGATTGCTGCATCGAGGGAGCATGTCATTAACTGTATTGATCAATCGCTGGTTGGTGCATGTTCTGCTGTGATGATCTATTTGTCGCACTTCCACTGATTCACTCCCGTCTTTACAGACGTTTAAAGAGAAATAACCGGCACCCAGTGTCTGTGGAGATTAATACGAGACACAGCACTTCATCAGCTCCTGAAGGTCTAAACCAGAGATGAAGTGAAGAGTTTTGTTCCAAAATTAGAGGAAATGATCCACTATAGATTCTCACAGGCTTTAAAAATCCTGCTGTGGTGGTAAAAATGAAAACTATTCTAAAACTGCCCAGAACAGCTCAGTTGTTGCTGACAAAACCAGGTCCAGGTTGATACCAGTCTCATGTCTGTACAATATATATATATATATGAATCTACAGCCAGCAGCTGCTTTAGCTTAGCTTAGCTTAGCTTAGCATAAAGGCTGGAAACAAGGGGAAGCCGCTAGCCTGACTCTAAGGAAAACTAAATCTACCAACACATCTAAAGTTTACGACATAAGAAACTTAAATGTAAAAGGAGGTTATTGTTGTTCAAACTCCTTCTGGTTCAGATTTAACATAGAGATGATCATATTAATAATTAGTGATCTTTATAGGTGCATTGTGTTGCCTCTTCTCACATGTTTCCAGTCTTTCCACTATGCTAAGGTGTTATAATGGAACCAATCTCCTCATCTAACTCTCAGCAAGAAAGTGATTCTTTTAGCAATTTTCTACAAAGTGTCCTTTAAAAGAAGAACAAACAGGCTGGACAGAAGACCTAACCTTGTTGGTGGAGATGATTAGTGATAAATATAACGATGAATAGGCAATCTGATCTGACAACTGACTGGTAATTCTTCATGTCCTGAAGGCAAGAACCTCTTGAATAAACCCCAAATAGTATTTGAATATCAGTAATTACAGCATTGACATTTAGAGCGTCCATCTTTATTTCTGAGTCACACACTGGTTTAATTTGAATTTTAATTTGTTCCAAACATGGATTTTCTACATTTTGGAGCAAAACTCTTGAAGCTCTGTTTTCGGTGTGCAATCATCGCTAGGTAACAAACGTAAGTGGGTTTCTCTGCCGCTGGAGGAAGCGTCCCGGGACGACAGCGACAAGACGCCCGGCGGGGGCCCGGACACAGAGCCCACCAGCGACTCGCCTGACCCCACGTCGCCCAATCACACGCTCCATAATAACAGAGCGCATGATAGCAGCAGGAGTAAGTGGCCAGAAGCTCACTGTTTTCTGTTCACGCCCTCAGTCTCTTGTTTCTGCTCCTTCAGCTCGCTGGTTTTGGCTTCGCTGTTTGCTGTCTCTCCATCACTCTGATATCACCTCATGTTTGCTCACTCTCCACTCCCCCTCCCAACTACCATCTGTCTTTCCAGAGCCTGCAAAGCTTTTTTTTTTTCCTGTGCTAACACATGGCAGAATGAAAGCATGGTACAAAACAGCTGTGATCAAACTGATAATTAAAACTAATCTAAAAACCTTTAACCTGAACACAGACCTCTGAGTCTTCTGCTTCAGACAGGTGATTCTCTGACAATATTATGAGAGCTAAAGAGAATGTAAACAGAAAAATAATATACATTTTTTGTCTTTTTAAAGTCATTTCTGTTGGTTATGATAACAGTTGCTGCACCAGCTTCATCTGGGGACATGTTTAGAATAGAGTCTCTGCAGACGTACTCACACAGGTTGTTAATAAACTCCAACTTTACCACAGCATTGGAAAAAACAAAATAACATCAAAATAAAGCCTAGGTTTAAAATGGTGATCGTGAACTCCAGCATCCTCGGTTCGAGTCAGGCCGGGGATGTTAGTTTGCATGTTACTCCCCATCTCTTTCCTTATTCCCTGTCATTTCTCTGCTGTCAAGTGACTCCATTTTAGATTATGTAGGCAACTTCTTATTTCAACTTTGATCCACACACAAAAAATTAGTTAATTAATCGAAACAGACAAGTAGAAAATTTCTCAACACCTTTTTTTTCATCTTAACTGAGACTGCTGCTTCTCCTTATCATGAAATTATATGAAATATCTGATTAAATTTTTTGACTGTTGGACAAAACAAGACAAATGTTGTAGATCTGCATTTGACCTTACACATCACAAACGATTAATCAGTTAATTATGAAAGTAATCAGATTAATCATTGTTGAAAATAAGCTTGAGTTGCAGCTCAACCTCTGATCATCTCTATGGAAGTGGAGAGAGAAAAAAAAAAGAGTTTGTTTACATCCTGTGTGATCATCTGACTGTTTCTCTGTCTGAGCTGTTTGTAGTGACGCTGCTAATTGTTAAAAAATTAACAGGTAGGTTATTTTTCATCAGGTTTACAAGCTGTTAATGTAGGATTTATCAGATTTTATCAGCCCCTCAGAGACCTATGTGACTTCTAGGTTGGGAGTGTGAAGTATCTGTCAGATCTGATGCTCTGATGTTTTCTTGTCCACAGGTTGGAGAAGAGAACCTCGGGACTTTGGGGACGACGCCTCCAGCGTCAGAAGTGATGGCGGGAGCATTCGCGGAGGAATACGAGGCCGAGGGAAAGGTCGCGGGCGCGGGAGAGGTCGTGGACGAGGCACGGCGTTTTAGTTTTCGCCACATTATTACACTGGATTACCACTCACAACTCACTACCACTTTGATGGAGCCTGTTTTCTGCATTTGAGTAATCGTTTCGTATTTCTCGCTCTTTCAGGCCGTTACGAATACTCTCAGAGCTTCCGGGACTCTCAGTCGTCTGACGGCTCCGTTCAGGTCCCCACAGAGTTTGGTACCAACATGGTTTACTATTACGACGACGGCAACAAGGTCCAGATGTACACAGTGGATGAGAAGCTTCTTAAAGAATACATCAAACGTCAAATGTAAGTGTTGACAACTTCCTTTTCTTTTCATTTAAAGCTGGTCGACTGCAGTGCAACAACAGACAGAGGCCAGAGAAAAGAAATAACACTGAGATCAATCCATTTTTTAACTTTTAACAGTTTTGCATTTTAATATCACCTTTAATATCAGCCTTTAAATGAATGACCTTTTGTGCTGAAACACAAATGAATCAGCAACTATTTTGGTTATTGCTTCATCTGTTGAGTCACTTTTCTTGCAAAAATGCGAAGCGTTCACTGGCTCCATTCTCTTAAATGAGACGATTCTTTGTCTTATATGATCGCAAACTGAATATTTTGAGGTTTTGAGCTCATGATCAAGGCATTTGAATGCACCACCCTGGGCTGTGGAAAGCTTTTTCTCTTATTTTCTACAGTGTTCCTCGTCAATACTTTATCGATTAGAGGGGAAAATAATTAGATTCACAGGTAATAAAAGAAATCATGAGTTGCAGACAAAATACACATTTAACTACGTCAAACACGTCCTTTCCAAAAGTCTCTTGCTTAAAAACTTTACTTTAAAGGACACTGCAGGACCTAATTAGCTCTGTAGTGAAGGAGGTAATGACATTTTGGCCTTGCTCATTCATCAGTATGATGTTAAAATTATGGCTGAAAAAGGTCAAGGTGGAAAATGTTTCACGCTGTGTTTTAACCGGCGGCTCCTTCAGAGTCAAACAGGGTCTGTCAGTCTGTCCAGCTCAGACCAGAGGTGTGTGTGAGCCCGACTGATAAGCAGTAAACAAGACGAGTGTGTGTGGGGTAGTAAAATCTCCTCTGGGGTTTTTTTGTCCTGCAGGGGGCAGCGTTCACTCTGTGTCTGACAACTTTGGCCTCATTACTGAAGCAGACTCAGAATAGTGGAGGGTGAGGTGGACTCCTAAATATAGTCTGAGTGCCTCGGAGGGGACAGGGGATGAATTATATTCAGGCCTGAGCAAGGAAATGTAAAAAAAAACTATTTCAGGGAGGAGGGTGAGGGAGGGAGAGAGAGTGTGGTGATGGGTGAGGGAGGGAGGGAGGGAGAAAAAGGGGGGACATTCTTGTCTTCTCCTCTCTCGTCTCCCTCAGCGTTATTCAGGCTGCTCACTCAGCCAGCGTTACTCACATAAAGCAACCACTACACACTACATACTACACTCTGCCTGCAGGCCGAGCTCGTGTGTGTGTGTGTGTGTGTGTGTGTGTGTGTGGAGGGGTGACTTTAAGTGGTATGACAAGTAATAGACAGAGAGATTTTCCAGTCTACAGACTTGGTGCCCTGTTCAGGAGACTCTACATTTATTGTGGCTTACAGAAGCATTTATAAGAAATTACAGTGTCTTGACATAAATAAATTTCTCTCCTGCTGCTGTGGCTGAGTATTGAACCTCAATATTTGACCTAAAATGTGTCTACAGCACCGAGTATCAAAAGTATTTAATGTCAAATTTGTAATTTAATCTCAAAATTCTGCCAGTTTTAGTCTAATATGTTCTTGTACCGCTTCCTTGTTTGGACAACATCTGATATTTTGATATTCATTTGCTTACGTTAAATGAAATCAGTGAAGTTTGTAGGAAAACATGTTTATATTTCTAAAAAAAGTCACATTCATAAGCGATGAACGTTTCAGTAAAATATCCTGTTTGTATTCATTTCTTTTGGCTGGATGATTATAAAAAAGTTAAGTTGTGCTTCAGGAAGGAAACTGTTTTGTAGCACATTTTATCTGCTGGGCTTTGGAGAGGAGGTGGAGACCGAGCTGTAAAATAACCTGTAATTTTGTAGTAAAATGAAATGTTTGAACACTGCAAGTGTATTTTTGTCGTCTTGTAAACGCACGAGGATTGGACCCCTTGAGTGCACAACATAAAAATAAAAGTCTGCTCTCTTTCCCTCAGGCAAAATGCCAAAAAATAATCCTAAAACTCATCCCACATCCCGTGGTAAAGCTGTTTTATCAAGCCAACAATCTAAAATCAAAGATATATATCTTTGCGACACAAAAGTAAAAAAAAGCAATGAGTTGCAACCAGAGAATATTTGATATTTTTGTTTAAGTAAATGACTTTAAACAGGATCAGTGAAGATATCCTGACTTTTAATGTTTTAATATGTGTAAAGCACCAAAAAACACTGCATCCTACACGTTTATGCTGATCTTGGAGCAGCTCTCCTGCCTCCTCCTCCTCCTCCTCCTCCTCCTCCTCCTTCTAATTCTCAGAGATCGCTCCTAATCAAGTAAAATTAAAAGTTTTTGATGAGCTCTTCTAATACATCCGCTGTCTTTCTCCAGTGAGTACTACTTCAGCCTCCACAACCTGGAGCGAGACTTCTTCCTGAGGAGAAAGATGGACGCGCAGGGCTTCCTCCCCATCTCCCTCATCGCCAGCTTCCACAGAGTCCAGGCCCTCACCACCGACATCAGCCTCATCATGGAGGTAACGTCACATCGTCGCTCAGTTCAGCGGCGCTGCTGTAAACGCCACAAATTAGACTCGTGCACTCTGTGAAGCTGCGTTGCATGTGTTGCCTCCGGGGATCAGACTAATTTTGTCACGTGGGTGTCGCTGTTTGCCTCCAGGTTATGTTTCGAGTCTCCTGGGTTCACAGAGATCTCAGGATAACTGGCACCTTCAGCAACTTTTAATCCCATAATGAGAGGAATTAGGTCAAGAATTATATTTGTGGAGATTAGTGCCACGAAAAAGCCACAAGAAATTACAGAATATTACCTTTAGTGAACCTGACAGTGTCCTTTATTAATTTAAAATAAAAGAAATTCACGGATATGTGTCCTTGTCTTAATGAATCCTGCTGTTCAGGCTCTGAAGAGCAGCACAGAGGTGGAGCTGGTGGACGACAGGGTTCGCTGTAAAACCGACCCGGAGCGTTGGCCCATCCCCACCCCACCCGTCGTGGGTTCCCCTCGGACCGACTTCTCCCAGCTCATCAACTGTCCCGAGTTTGTTCCCCGACAGACCCTCAGCTCCACGAACTCCGGTCAGTGTCCGACTCAACCCACAAAGTTCTTACAGTCAACAGTCAGCCACAAAAACTCACTAGAGCAACTTATCATGAGATTTGTTGATGATAAAAAGAATAGGCTGTGATTTATCCATTGAGTAATTCAGTCATGTTGGTTAATAATTACTCATTTGTGGCCACAAGTGATTTATACAGGAGTATGAATCAGTGATGGAAGGATAAGTTTATTATTCACACAGTTGATTCACAGAAAATTAATCACAACGTGTCATTTTTCAAGCAAAGTGACTAAAAAACTTCTCGAATGTGAGGATTTGCTGCTTTTCTCAGATATATTACACTAAATTAAATAAATTCTATAGATCAAACCATGAATCTGTTCATTGATTAGTGAGAAGTTGTAGCCCTGGTAAGGATGAGTGATAAGTGTGCACAAGGGCTGCAAGTAACCGTTATGTTCATTTCTGATTAATTTGCTGATAATTTTTGCGATTCATTGATTTGTCACAAAATGGTAAAGAAAGTTTTGGTAATGCAGTTAAACATCTTATTTTGTCTTTAACCTAAAAAGATTGATTTAGTTTTATTAGAAAATAAAGAAAAGCAGCAAATATTCACATTCTAAAAACATTTTATTTTCTAATTTTAGCCCTTTAAATGATTAATAGATTATCAAAGGTGTTGTAATATTGATGTTTCAGTTAATTTTGTGCCAGTTTGATGTGACTTTAGCTCTAATGTGCAAATAATAACAAAGATTTTACCTCTGGTCTCTTTCTGGGCTTCATAGAAACAGTTTAAATATATACATATATGGAATATATGAAGAACTATTAAAAGACAAATCTGCTAATTGTCAATATTAAACATATCCACACAACCTTTCCCTCTCTAATCACTTGTATTGTTGGTCAGATATAACCCTGCAGAGCAGAGCAGTGCTGAAATTTTAGGCTTTAGCACCTTGTGCCTAAATGCGAGCTGACAGTGTGACGTGTGATTTTTAAAGCAGTGCTGGAGGTCGTCTTGAGTGTCTGTGCGATGTGTCTGGTTTTTCAGCTTCATCGCCTGTGAAGGAGACTCCACCCGAGTCCGCCGGGCCTCAGGACTCAGCTGAGCCCAGCTCCTCCTCCTCCTCCTCCGGCCTGGAGTCAATACCCACCGCCAACGCCTTAAAAGACGACGATGTACCCGCCCCCAAACCAGACCCCGACGCCTGGATCCATGTGGAGAAACGCCACAGACAGGCCACTGGAAAAGCAAAGGTACTGAAGGCGAAGGCGGGGAAAAGTCACCAGGAGCTCTGAAGCCTGTTGTTCCCAGAGAATCAGTGTCTAAAATTTACTTTTTGGCACAGGAGCTCGTAGGCAAATGATACAGCAGCTATTGTTGTGGTTTTATTGTTAGGCTCAGTTCAGGTTTAGTGTACGGTGGCCTTCAAGGACAAAGTTTGAGAACAGGAAAGTACCACGGGAAGTTAAATAAAGTTAAATAAAAACACATATACAGCACAAGTGTATCATATTTCCATCTTTGATCCTTTCCATCATCACTTTCCTGTTGCTCATCACTTGTTTTCTGTCCTCGCCTGTCGTTTCCTCCCCCCTCTCTCTGTCTCTGTGTTTTTATGTCCTCCATCTTTCCACCGGCAGCACGTCAGTGATGACGTGTGTGTTGTCGGCTCCTCTCCTCCTCCTCCCTCAGCGCTCCCATCTGACTACCTCCCCTCTGCAGTTGAGTACTTCCTCCTCTCACTCACCCACCTCAGCTTCTCCTCTCCCCTCTTCTTCCCCCGTTTCATGGCTCACATTAACCGCCATACTTTGTACATTTCTCACACAATTTATCTCTTAACTCAGTCATATTTATTTTTCAACCTTTTAACTTCATCTGTTAAAGGAAAACTCTGGTATTTTTGAACCTGGGCCGTGTTTTTCCATGTTTTTGGGTGTAAATGATTCATAGAGACAATCATTGTTGTGTTTTTAGCTCTGACAGACATTATGGACAAGATTCCTACAGAGACAGACCATTTTATGAGGAGTAAGATCCTTTTTAGGTGTTGATGTTAGGTTAGATGTTCACCTTTCTATAATCCTCTCCTCAAGTTAAATGTAGTTTTCTTCTTCTCTGGTCCTTTCCACTGTGTCGTCCAGGGGGACAGCAAGGCCCCTCCTCCCAGCCACCAGGCTCCCCCACAGGCCGAGCCCGATCAGGAGGAGCTGGACTTCCTATTCGACGAGGAAATGGAGCAGTTGGCACCGAGGAAAAACAAGTTCACCGACTGGTCAGACGAGGACGACTCGGACTACGAGCTGGACGACCAGGACGTCAACAAGATCCTCATCGTCACCCAGACCCCTCCTTACCTCCGTAAGCACCCCGGCGGCGACCGGACGGGCAACCACGAGTCCCGAGCCAAGATCACCGCGGACCTGGCCAAAGCCATCAACGACGGGCTGTACTACTACGAACAGGACCTGTGGAAGGGGGAGGAACAGATCGAGTGCACCAAGGTAAGAAAA
This sequence comes from Lates calcarifer, assembly GCF_001640805.2. Classification (NCBI taxonomy): domain Eukaryota; kingdom Metazoa; phylum Chordata; class Actinopteri; family Centropomidae; genus Lates; species Lates calcarifer. The sequence continues at coordinate 22,026,071 of NC_066851.1, read as the reverse complement.
ACATGGAGGGAAATGTCTTTGGATTGACAGTTAATTAAAAATACATCAACTTAGGGAACCAAACATGAAACATGTCGCTCGCAGAGACGTGAAGAAGAGCGCTGACAGTAGCAAAAAGACAACCAGTCCTATAATTCACATACAACACGTGTTTCAAGTCATGTCCAAACAAGTCCCAGCACCACTCACAGAAAGGGCTGCAGCTAACATGTCACAGGATCCTTAAGTTTCATGTTTATTACAGCAAGACTTGTTCTAGTTCAAGTTTTCACCCCTTTATCTTCAGCTATTCAATTTCCACAAAAGATTGTTGTTTGTTTCCCTAGTTCTGGAGTTTTTCAGTTGCAGATATCACAGTTTGCCCCGGTGTCGTGGAATTGTAAACGTTAAAATTTCCATTTTCTCTCTGCCGACTGTTTGTGACATTTTTACGAATTTAAAATGCTCAAAAGCTCCACGTGCACATTGTGGTGAAATAGTTTTGTTAGCTGCTCTTTCCAAGGTCAAGAATGAACTTTCAGTCTTCATATAAAACATGAAATATGACATGAAATATTCCTTTAAGTTCCTGCATCTGTAGTATATATCTCTTTATTTGTCTTTGTCCAGAGGTTTCACTGAAACGTGCTCTAGGTTTTCAGACATTTAATATTTAAGCTCTTGAGGATAAATTAAGTGAATTACTGCTGCCTGAAGCTTATTATTAAATCACCAGGTGTCTGGTCGTTTGGCCTTGGCAACAACTGATTCACTTCCTGTTATTGAATCCGCCGCTCCGTCGTTAACTACTGAATTTTTCAGCTTCGTCCAGCCACAGTCACTGTGCCAGCTGAGTCGACAGCGTCACACTGTGTACGCAGCACGCTCTGATGCTTCAGTAGCTTTATTTTCCACAAGCAACGCTCCTCATTCATTCATTCATTCATTCATTCCTTATCTTACAGTTTGAGACTAAACTGAATCTTCTGACTGTCTTGCTTCAGTACAGTTATGATCAGCGTTTACAGACTGCAGTAACGCTGACGTTTCCTTTTACCAGAGCTTGAAAAATGCTGAATATCTTTCTTTAAACTTAATTTGTGGCAGCAGGGAGATTTTAGGGAAAATGCAGAGTAAATGTGCACACACTGTATTCACAGAGAGGAAGCACAGATGCAAAGAAGGACCTTGGGACTTCTGTAAAAAGAACCAAAACAAAGGCCTTTTCCTTGTTAAATTAAAATAAACTTGCACTCTGCTGGTGTTATCTGTTTCAGGAGCTCATGACAGAGCTGTTCAAACCTCACACCGTGCACAGGGGGGGACAAAAATAAACAACTATTTATCGCCCACGGTACGAGCCTCCAGACCACATGTGTGTCACACAGCTGCTTCCAGAGCCGAGTGACCTGCTTTCAGGAAAAGCTGCATCGTCTGCAGAAACGCTGTGTGGAAACACTATCTATAGGTTACACAGCATTATTTAATCCTATCTTTTAAAATGGACATGATGATGTAGTAATACATCATGCTGCAGGATCAGTATGCAGTTTGGTTTACAGCAGTTACAGTATTATAAAGTGTTGTATAGTGATTCTCTGTGACTCATGTACAGTGGCAGACACTGGTCCTTCATTTACTTTACATTTATTTATATACATGAACTAAATTAGCAAATAAAAACACACTTTCATCAGCAGCTGAACACTTCCTTCTAACCTTTAGAGGAACAAAACATCACTTTTTTTCTTTAATACAACTCAGAGCAAAAGTTGAACATAACCTTAGAAAGTGAAGTGAAAGTTGGGGAAAAAGGATTTGTGTGCTGGCTTCATGTCACCAAAACCCTCACACAAATTAATCAGGTTTAAGGTGTTTTCCTGCTACATACAAACTGATCCTCTGTCAGACTTTGATTTAGGTTTGAAGAAGTTTTAGTTTTGAGACTTAAGACGTGTTTTATGCACAAGTAGGTGCAAGTTAACGCCACCAGCTTTTCCATGTGTGTCAGCAGAAAAACTGAAAAGATAAATGTCTTCTTATTTTTGCTGTTCCTCATTGCTGACTTTTAACATGTAACTATGAGTCAACCTGCATCCAGTACATCACAAATACGTGATATTTTATTGGTTTAACTGAAGGTTTACTGTGTAATACTGTCCCACTCTCTCTCTTCAGTATAAAAAGAAAGAAAATGAAACTGAAGTAAAAATCATTCATAGTAATAATATTTGCTCAGTGTAAAAGCTACGAGATAAAACCAACAAGTATCAGTCCTTCGTCGTCGAGGTTTCAGCGTCGTCAGCTCGTTCTGGGCTCAAAGGTCGTCAATAATGTCGCCACATGTGGGAAATGTCACGTCTGAACACACACACACACCAAGGTCACCTGGGCTTTTTTTTGTTTTTTTTTCTCCTCTCTCCTCCTTCGGACGCTGATGTGTAAAGTTCAGAGTCCGCTGCACAGCTGCAGTGTGTCACACACACATATCGTCTATTTTTACCACCATGTCGCACTGTTATCAGTTCAAACAGCCTTTAACTCGGCCAGAGAGGTCGGATTATTATTTGTTCACATCTGAGGGCAGTGCAGGAATACTTTATACTGTCTACTACTTTATACTGACACAACTGCAGCACAAAGCTGAGTTAATCAAAACCTTTTTTACCCTGAAGACCAGTAAAACTTTACTGATATTGATTTTTTTTGATTGTTAACATGATTATCTCTTCACATATTTAACCCAGATTAAAACAAGGGATGCATCTTAAGATCCTTTTCATTACTGATTAGTCGTTTTGTTCATAAAATGTCAGAAAATATTGAAAAAAGGTTTATTTAACACCTGTTTTTGTTGAGTTTTGATTTCTGATGTTTCAGGAAAATAAATCTTAAATTCTTCGTCGATAAGAAGCAGCTGAAGTCTTGACCTTTGTTGTTGTTCTTGTCCTCCTCAGCAGGAAGTGGAGAACTTCAAGAAGCTGAATGTCATCAGTAAAGATGAGTTTGACACGCTCACCCCCAAAGTGCCCGTTGACCCGAACCAGGAAGTCCCACCTCCTCCGATGCCGGGTGCGTTGATGGAGCTGCCGTGCAGTTAGTTTCACACTCACTGAGCATCCTGTCTGCTGCTCTCTGCACTTTTAACCACACCCTTGTTGTATTTCCTAAACGTCTCCCTTTGCTGTGCCAGTTCCTGATGCCAGTTTCTTCATTTTTGCATGTTGATAACAAAACAAAGAAAGAATAAGCTGCTACAGTCTTTTGATCCAGTGCACTCAGTCATTTCACATCACATGAACGTTATGTAATTATAACTGTAGGAGAATAATCAGTAGATGATAATCAAGTGTTGTGAATATTCATTTGTGTGTGTTCTCAGTGGACAGCGGAGCAGAACTGGCCCGCTCTCTGCCAACAACAGTCCCCGAGTCGCCCAGCGCCCACCAGCCCCGAACCCCCAGAACGCCTCGCACCCCTGGACGCCAGGACCCCAACAAGACGCCACGCTTCTACCCCGTCATGAAGGAGAGCGGCACGGTCGATGGACAGGTAGAAACAGTCCTTTATATCAGACTAACAACAGAGAATTATCATGAGGTGGACGTGGTTCTTCAGGTTGTTGTTGTACTGGACTCTTTCTGAGTTTATAACGGCACTAATGATCAGGGCAACAATCGAGCTCAGAAGTTAAGAGCATTTTCTAAAAGCTTTATAACAAACGCTCTTTAATTTTTGTTCCCCAAAGCAACACTTAAGAGCGAGTGGACGATGTTAAGAGCTTCTTAATGTCAGTTGTCTGTGTTTGTCCTTGAGCTGATGCAGAAAATATGCAGCCAGGAGAAGAACATCAGCCAGAACAGACCGATGTATTAAACAAGAAGAGGGAGAGGACACAACAGCTGCTGAGTTCATTTGTGTGCAAGTTATTTTCTACACACGAACTTTAATGTTCAAGATTAAAGAACAGACTTTTAAAAAAATGAACAAAAAACAATAAAAAGTTGTAGTTTTTGTTTCTTCTTGCAGATTCTGGAGCTTCTTAAGATGCTTTTAGTTTCCTATGAGTGGGTAGGAAGTTTTCATGACTAAGACTGTCTTTATTTACAGTGCTTTTGTGAAACACAGAAGAAGGTTTATAACGATCATCGTAGCCTCACAGAAAACTGGTGTGACTCAGCTTAGCGCCCCAGAGTTCAAGTTTCCCTTTTACTGTTCTCTTCCCTTTTTGTTGCATATTCAAAGATTTTCCTCTGAGCAGCTCTGAAGTCTCCTTATTTATTCAACATTTATTAACTGTGTGTAATGACAGCAGCAAACACACTGATTCCTGTTTACTTGTGCTAAATCTGATTTAAATGCTAGTGCTTTTGTTGCAGTTATTCTCTTTACGTCTCATTCTCTTCCAAATGCAACCTGAGCTTTTTCCTGTTGTGCTCAGTGAAGCACTGAGAGCTGTTTTGCATGTGCTGCACATGTTTCAGTCTGTTTTGCATGTGTGTTTGCGAGGTTACAAAAAGGCTCGTGTAACATTTGCAAATACAAATGTGTTTGTTTTCACCTGCACTGAGAATCAAATGTATTTTCAGCCACTGAAGGCCAACTCAGAGGAGGAGTTTCAACAAATATTTTAATGTAGCTCTTTAATTTTTCCCTGTAATCTCCCTCTAAACTAAAACCAACTCTAAAATACATAAACTCAGTCAGTAATCAGGGATCCTCTGCACCTATGAGGTTACAGATTTACACCAGGTCCTGTCCTTTTTGTGTGAATAACATCAATCCGTCGTTGTGATTTTCCGCTCCAGATGCCGAGGAAGAAGAAGACCCGCCACAGCTCCAACCCTCCCCAGGAGGCGCACATCGGCTGGGTGATGGACTCCCGCGAGCACCGGCCGCGCTCCGCGTCCATCAGGTCCGACCGCTCGCTTCTCTGTAAAGCTCCGCCTCTTCACGACTGTTGTTTCAGTTGTAGATGAAGTGGACAAAAGAAGAACACAAACCTGTCACTTCCCTCTTTCACTCTCTAACCATTCATCATCCAACACAGTTGACCTTTAGTCACTTCTCTGTGTCCGTACGCACAAAACAAGATGAAGAAGTGCTTCACAAACTGGTAAATTACAGATCTCCAGTCAGAGATTCAGTATAAGATCTACATTTTCCTACACAACAACACAAATACACAGTAAGAGCGAGTAGCTCGGCGAGGTCACGACGTTATTCTAAAGGATATAAGATTAAATACGTGTTGAAGACTATAATCGCTCAAACGATTCTTCCGTCCTCCCACAGCAGCTCCAACGCCTCTCCATCAGAAGGAGCTCCGCTGTCAGGAAGTTACGGCTGCACCCCCCAGTCTCTGCCCAAATTCTGGCATCCATCCCACGAGCTGCTGAGGGACAATGGCTTCACCCAGCAGGGATACCACAAGTACCGCCGACGGTGCCTTAACGGTACAGAACCGGAAGAAACGACATTGTTTTTGTGTCACGTATTGATGACATGAAGCCGTTTTTCTCCTCTTTAACGACTGAGTTGGTGTCTGTTATTTTGTTTTCAGAGAGGAAACGGTTGGGGATCGGCCAGTCTCAGGAGATGAACACCCTCTTCAGGTTCTGGTCCTTCTTCCTGAGGGACAACTTCAACAGGAAGATGTACGAGGAGTTCAAACAGTACGCGGTGGAAGACGCCAAAGAAAACTACAGGTGAGACGGTCGAATGAAGCCGCTGATTAAACGCTGCAAACACATTCCTGCTCCTGAGGCAGCGACGGAAAAATATTGGCTTAGACAGCAAACAGCAAACCTGAATTTCCCATGAGAACATCCTCTCTTTCTTTCTTTCTTTCTTTCGTTCTTTCTTATTTACTGAATCTTAGAAGATGGTGAAAAATGACCACATTGATCTTTTCCTCATAATTATATGTCTGATAATGTAGATCTGCAGCCCAGCTGATCGATGTCGCTGCAGGAACTGAAGTTTTAGGTTCTTGTGCTTGTCAGGACGATTACGAGGGGGCGCACAGAGTTTTAGTTTTGGTGTTTTGAGTGTAATAAATCTGCTGTTCAGAGGAGTGATATCACCCCTCAGATCAGCTGATGCATTTAATTTAATGCGTCTCTAACAAACATATCTGTAGGAGCCACACTGGAGGATCGACAACATCTCAAACAGATGAGGAGATGCTGTTGGTAAATGGCAGTAATTATGGTATTATGAGATCCAGACTTGTAATTATGAGATACTGAGCTATGATTATGAGTAAACGCCTCTTTTTTTTGTTTGTTTGTTTGTGAGTGCAGCTCGAGTTCATACTGAAAGGAAATTGTTTGTTTTTGTTGGATCAACTCTCTACAGGGAGAAACTGAGAAAAGCAGCAGACTTTTGACGTTTTTTGCTTCATCATCAAGATTTCTGACGATTAATTACACATCACCTCAGCACGAGTAAAGCTCAGTATTCTGAGTTGCTGTGTTTTTGATCACAGTGTAGTTTTGGTTTTATGCAGTGGGCTTTGATCGGGTTTCTTCAAGCTAAAGGTTGAGTAGTAAAACGTTTTAATTTCCTGGAGAGTTTGGTTTACAGACGGCATTTAAAGGCAGCACTTCAACAAATCAACAAAACCAAAGGAAGTGGAGAAGGAAGAAAAAAAGCAGCGAGACAGAAAACAGGGAGTTTTCCTGTTAATGTTCCCTGGATAGCTGCACAGAGGCTAACATGCTAATTAAAAGCTGGTGAAGTGATCGTCGTTATTCGACAGCTGCAGGGTTAACAGTTTGCACTGCACTGTTTGCCTGAAGCGCCCACACACACACACACACACACCTGCCAAACCCACATTCTTGTCTACATAAGTGGGCGGCTCAGCCCTGCATGTTGTGTGAGAGCAGACACTGTAACCACCCCATCAGCTGTTTACGCAGCCGCTCGAGTCGACTTGATTTAACCAAACACGGGTCGACTCGTCCGTCTGGTTCTGGTTGAAGTCATTAATAATCCGCGAGACAAAGCTTCTGTGAAATGTGGGAGACGACTGTGGGGAGGGGGCTGAGAGGGCTGAGGGGCCCATCAGTGTAAATACACTTGTGTCTGACTGGATTTGAAGCTGAGTGCCAGTTGTTTGCTTGTTGCCGAGGTCAGAGTGCAGGTAAATATTAGTCTTTTCCTCCCTGCAGGTATGGACTGGAGTGTCTGTTCAGATACTACAGCTATGGCTTGGAGAAGAGATTCAGGTTAGATCTGTTCAAGGACTTTCAAGAAGAGACCCTCAAGGACTTTGAGAAAGGTAATTAAGCATGAAAAAGGTAACAAAGCTGTCCCAGACCTCACCTGGTTCACCTGTATTTTCAAAATAAAATCACATCACATCTGGGGTTTAACACTTTTATTCATTCTTTTTTTCCCTCAATTTAACAAAACACAGTGGAGAAAATAAACAAAAATAAAATATGTTGTTAACTCCCAGAATAAAAAAAACATAATATCTACATTATAATAGGTTTACATGTCTAAAGCATCAAAATTAAAGAAATAAAAACCATTTTTCACTGGTTTATAAATAGTTAATGAATGATTGATGCTACAGTTTAACATGAGATCATCATTAGTTTTAAATACATTTAGAAATGGTTTTAAACCTGCTGTGTATGTGTGCAGGTAACAAATACTTAATAATGTTAAATTGTTAGAAACTGATATATGAATATGTAATTTATCTGTATTAGTACGCTCCTAAACCTAGCCTTCAGATTTATTTATTTATTAAGTGTTCATTTCCCTGTAAACAGACTTTCACCCCTCTGAGCCGAATGTGTAAAAAATGAGGAAAAGCGGGATTAAAGTCGATTTCTCAACACAGTGAGTGGCTCAGTGAAGCAGAATGGAGGATTGCCAGTGAAGGCCTCGGCCACTTATTTCCAGCCGAGTTATTTTGGTGTCCAGTAAAACGTTTCCCGTTGAAACCCCCTCAGACTGGAGACCGATCTGTCGGAGAGATTATAGTTCAGACACAAGACTAAACAAGAGCGAACATGAACTGTCACCAACACATACTGTCCTCATGAGTCATAACCAGTTATCCACAACACACACACTAATGAAAGAAGTCATGAATTTCGAGATATTTTACTTTGATGTTGCAGTTTGAACTCAAAAAATCCAGTAGCTTGAAATTTGTCCGACTCTGAAAATAACCAGGACGAGCAGTCGAAGCTGCTTCCACAATTAAGAAGTTATTATAAAGTAAAGGAAGTCGTTTTTATCGACATTAACTGTGATGTGTTTATAAATATGTCTAAATACACACATCATCACTCATATATCATCATCACTGCTCCCAGTTTTCTGTATCGTGCACCATATTTATCGTGTTGTATTGGAGGAGTTAATGAGGGTCGTCGTTTCTACTCAGTTTGTTTAAAAGGAGCGAGCTGTTGATAATGTCCTCCTCCTCCTCCTCCTCCTCTCCAGGTCAGCTGTATGGACTGGAGAAGTTCTGGGCCTTCTTGAAATACTCAAAGATGAAGAACCAGCCCATCGACCCGAAGCTGCAGGAGCACCTCTCCCAGTTCAAGAACCTGGAGGACTTCAGGGTGGTGGTGAGTGTCCGCTGTGAATGAGACGAGGAGGAACTGATGGTGGTGTTACACAGTCTGACCTTTGACCTCTGTGCCCGCAGCCCCCGATGGGAGAGGAGGGAGGCAGGAGGAGACGTCACTCGTCCTCGGCCGGGGACGAAGGGAGGCGTCGGCGACATCCTTCCAACACTACCTCAAAGCCAACGCAGGCCTCCAAATCCTCCAGCAGCGCCACCGCCGCCGCCGCTCAACCTGCCGCCGCCGCTGCACAGAACACACCCAAAGACAACGCCCAGAAATCAGCAGCCAATCAGGCGAAGAAGACGGAGGCTGGAGGCGGGAAGAAGGAAAGCGTCGCACCAAATAAGTGAAGCTCCCTCCCCGAGGTGTGTGGGTTTGGATAGAAGAGACGCAGAGCGAGGCGGCAGCAGCAGCGGCGGCGGCAGCTCTGAGCTTGGCGTTCGCTCTTTTCAGCAGCAAACTGTTTGGGTATGAAGAGAGACTGAGCGTGGTTGACTTAATTTGATCGTTTTTATCAGTGCATTTCATTTAAAAGCAAGCAAGCAAGCATAGGCAGTGAGCTTAAATCTGTGCGCCTGACAGCTCATAATGTTTACACACACACACACACACACACACACACACACACACACAACAAAAATGCATTCCCTGCATTTTGCCTTTTATTCTCTCGAATGCCAAACAAAGTTTGTTGATCTCCACAATCTGTAAACGGCTCTGGTCTGTGAGGAGCTGCTGAACTGTGATTCTATTTTGCCAAGATGAGTCTTGTGTGCCTTAATCTGATTTCACCAGGACGACTGGAGGGCGATCGGCGGCAAAATAATCCAAATTCTGCTTTTTTAAAGTCTTCCCATCCGATTATTTGAGGTTTGTTTAAAAACTGACACCACTTAGTTTTTTTTTTTCTCGTCTTGAGACGTAAATATCTTCCGTTTTCATCGTGACAATCGTAGTGTTGACAGCTGCAGTCGTAAAAACTTGTGAAGGACTTGACCTCCTCCTCCTCCTCCTCCTCCTCCGCCTCCCTCGCCACACAGAGGCTGCTGCTCCATGACAGATGTGCCCTGATGTGTTTCTTAGTCTGACTGACAGCTGAACTATCGCGTTGGTTTTTAATTAAAACCAGGAAAAAAATTATGACAAATTTCTCTGGGAAGCTTTAAGCTTTAAAAAAAGTCCCGTTTTACACACCGTAGTATAATTTATTGTTTTATTTTTGTTTTTATTTTTCCATTTACTTGATTGATGGAATAGTCTTAGGTAATCGATGCAGTTTTAAATGGCTTTTGCTGTTGAATATGATAAAAAAATGTTTCTGCTGGAATTATGGGTGTGAGCTAGCATCATAAAACTACAGTATATTTTAGCTTGGAAGTTTACTTCATATTATGTTTGAGGCTTGGTGCTCTAGAGCACTTTAATCGTTAACTTTCCTTTACTTTCATCAGTGGACTTAAGAAGTTTTAGAGTTGAATTTAAAAAGAAAAAATGTAAATACTATAAAAAATCATTTGCTATTCAATTATCCTTTTGATTTTAAGAAGTGATTTATCGGTAATGTGGTTTTTGAGTGTGTTTTAGGATAAAGCAATGCATGTTAATGAATTGTAAAATGCAAAAAAATATAAAATAACAGTTGATTGTACGAGTTTGTGTCTGTGTGATCTGTCCTACTTTGTTTTATTTACCTCTCCACCACCTCTTTCTTCTTCTTCTTCTCTACCTCATGACATTTTCTGGTGCCAAGTCATCGAACCTGATCAGCAGGTTTTTGTTCCCAAGAACAAGCTCAGAGTGAAGTTCATCAGCTGTCATCAAACACAACTGTCTGATGATCTCTATCAGCTGTAAATCTAAAGTAAGATTTGTTCCCTCTGGTGCTTTTCACCACTTACCGTCTCCCAGCAGTGTAAACAAAAGCAGTGAGGAGGAGAAAGTGTTTACACAGAGTGCAGATAACAGCTGAATAAAAAGGAAATGCCAGTGAAAGTGAGAAAGTGTGAGCAGAAAAGCAAAAGACAACTAACTTTAAATAGAAAAGGGTTGTGATCCCAGTAAAGCCAAATAATTTCTTATAAAGAAATTTGATTCATATTTTGGCCTAAAAATTCTTCATCTTTTCTACATAATTTCACACCATTTTCTTTTAAAAACATGACACGAACAGATGAGTAAATAGACATAACCAGTCAGCAAATATTTTTAAAGAAGTAGTTTGTGTTTTTAAGTTTTTTTTTTTCCTGATTTCGTGGCTGTTTTTTTGACACTACGGGTCGCGATGGAGGGACAAAAACCACCAAACTGAAGTCTCTGCTCAAACAGTGGTAGGCGGGTGTTCTGCTGCCTTCACGTGTTCCTCGTAAACCCCCCACTCCAAAGTAAACTCTGGCTCAACAGAGGACTTCCACCCACGTGAAGTGCTGTAACAGTAGAGGTTATACTGAGGTTGTTGTGGTGTAAAACCTCCGAGAAGTTAAGTTTAAAATGCGTCTCTTGTTTTCCTTAGAAATGATTTTATAAACTAAACTTTGTTTGTGATAGTTTTGTGTTGTCATTTTTTATTTCTTTGTCATCATATTATTTCGCTTTGTGATCTTTTTTTGTGTATTTGTCGTCCTTTTGTGTGTTTGTTGTCATTTTGTGTCTCTTTTGTGTTGCACGGAGGTGCACATTTTGTCATTTGAATGTGTGTTTTTTGTTTTGGTTTTTTTTTTTCAGATTTCTGTGATAGAACAGTATGTGCTGGTTTTTGGACTGTTGGTCAGACATATAAAACGTCACTTGGACTGTTGGTTGCCAATTTTTTTTCGCTGTTTGCTGACATTCTGTACACAAAATGATTATCTAATCAATCGAGAAAACAAGTTGTAGACTGATCGATTACGAAAATAATCGATATTTTCAGCCTTACATTTAAGGTAAAGTGGACAGTTTCACGCTGCACCCGAGGAACACGGTGTAACGAGATCAAACGCTGGCTCAACTAGTGGTTCCGTTCTTCCCGACAGGACGTGAACGCCGCACCAGTCCAGGGGCGGGTAGGCGCTAACCGTGCAGTATGGCGGACGATGGAGACAGTTCGAGCGGACCAGTTGACACAAGCGGCGGGCAGGGGGCAGCGGATGAGTCGGACGGGCTCGGCCTCGGCGGGATGTTGCTGAATATCAGTATTTTGGTTCTGGTGGTGGCGGTCTGTCTGGCGGTGTACTGGCGGTGGGGCAGGCGGCTCGGCTCCAACGCGGCCCAGGGCGACGAGGCCTCGGCGCTTCCCAAGATGAGGAGACGGGACTTCACTCTGGAGCAGCTGCGGGAGTACGACGGGCTCCAGAACCCCCGCATCCTGATGGCTGTCAACATGAAAGTTTTCGACGTGACCAGCGGCAAAAAGTTTTACGGGAAAGGTGAGCGGGTGGTGGGGTAGACTAGGACCTTACAGCTGGGTGAGTTAGCTGACATGTCCCCGCTTGTGGTGAGTTGTCCCGAGCCAAAAAATTTGGGCGCAAACCGTTGTAGTTAGCTTAGCTAGCTCTTTGGCTTTGTGTTTTTGAATGGGATGCTAGCTGTCAGCTAACTAGCGCGGCTGTGTGTGTTTTTTTCGGGGGGTGGGGTCGCGACTGTTTTGATGATGTTTGAACATCTCTAAACTTTATATTTACGTGCTCTGAAACTGTGAAACTTTTTCGGGTCAAGTTAAAGCTGGGTTGTCAGGATTTTAACCAGCTAGCCTGCTAACGTTAGCTTGTTAGCTTGTTGACGTGCACACAGACACACTGCACTGTCTGGCTGTCTGGTCTGGACTCGTCGCTTGTTTACAGTGATGGGACTCACTGTGCATGAATACTGGAAGCTGTGCACGAAGACTTGAACTTTAAGCACCATGTATCTTTGTATACTTGCTAACACAGATGCTAGTTTTCTGTAGGAAAGGCGTATTTTAGCACCTGGGGACGCTGAGTGTCCTGCTGTGCAAAGTTATTTAAGACCTGATTGCAGCGCAGGGATGAGAAAAATGCCTGTGAACAAATATGAAAAGCATTTATTTACTTTCACTGATCGTGTCTGAAGCCTTTAGAAGTCTTGTGTATATTTCTGTCCTTCTCTGAAAAGCTAGGCTAGCCTGCTACTCCACATTTTCTCTGACCTGGCTGACTCACACAACAACTCTGTAATAAACTATAATTATTCAAACACATTCCCAGTAGACTCATGTGTCACGTCTGCTATTCCACACCGCCAGCACCCGAGCCAAGTAGGCCTGAATCTATCCAGCTCACCAAATTATGACACAGATTTAGAGCCACGCAAACCCTGGAGTTGGCAGGGTCACATCTGAGATTGTCCAGTTTGTGTTTGTCACATTGGAGGGACATTTACTTGAACAATCCCTGTGTCAGATGAGAGAAAAGTCTTTTAAGACTTGTTCTGAATAAAAAAGTCAAACATTTTCTCTCTCTGGAAAGTGAGGGTTTGTTGCTTTCCTCTGTTTTATGTCATTGCAGATGAAAAACTTGTGTTTTTCACAAGATAAGCAGCTGAAACTTGAGCCTTTGTCGTTATTTCGACAGTTATAGACCCAATTATTATCCAGTAATGAATATAATTGTTAGTTGCAGCCCTGCACTGCTGCTCAGAGGAGACTCCAGCTGGAGCTGTCACTTACAGCTGACAGTTTTTCAGACATTCAGGCATAAATCTGGCTCCTCTTTTGTTGTGAGTGATTCATGACATAAAAAAAAAACAATGTGAGTCTAATAATAGGCAGTAAAACAAAAATATCAGTATGTTGCCTTGTTCTCTGGCTCGCTGTAAAGTCTGATGAGCAGTTTTTATCTGTAAAATGCTTGTTCGTTTAGTTGTGCAAGGTAAAAGCACATCTAATCTTCGAGGTGATAAGGCGTCTTTGCTTCATGGACTCTTTAACGTCGCTTTGAACAATGTGAACTGAGGTTTTTTTTTTTTTACCCTCCTGCTTTCTGTTGCACAATTAAAAGAAACCCTGAGTGCCTGCAGCTTTCACATGCTGGTCAGATGACGTTCCTGTTGGAAGATGACGGAAGATTTAACGGACTTCAGGGCAGGCCCAGGGCGCAGTTAGAGAAATTTATGATAGAGAATGAATATCACCAGAGCTTTCAAAGAGATATTAAATGACATCAATCACATGACTGGAAAAAAACTCTGTTATTTCCTCTACTTGAGGTTGCAACATCAGGAAGATATTCAAACTATTTTTTACTGAATAGTTGACAGGGCAGCAACAAGTGCAGGATAATACTGGACTAAAAACTAAAACATCACAATATTTTTAACTGAATGCTCAAAAAGCTTTCAGGAAACATTTTACTCCAGAAATAAGGTCAGAGCCATAAATCAGCCCTGGATTGTCACAGATTTATATGCAGTGATGAATATGTCAGCTGATCACAAGCCTTGACACTGTAGTACAGAAATGTCAACTAATTCATTATAGACTCGTTGTTTGGTTTGTAAACCAGCAGAAAATTGTGAAAATGCCCATCACAGTTTCCTAGAGCTCAAGATCACATGTCTGAGAATCTGTTTATTATAATGTAAAACAATGAAACACACATTTTTAAGTTTATTTTTCCTCTGTACCACATCCAGCTCAGCACATATCTTAATCATAATTCTTTCAAATGTTATTATGTGTTAATCTGTTGTTATTTTTACATGTTGGGACATTTTAAGACTTTGCTGTAGATAGACATTGGGCAGGAAATGAGGAGAAAGATGTAACACAGGGTCCACAGCTGGACGTTATTACTCATGGTCGGTGTCTTAACCCCTAAGCTATGAGGGCAACAGTTTGTTACACGTTCATGTGGAGAAAATAAAGGTATTTTTTGACTCTAAAAAATGAATATCCGCTTTAGAAATTCAGCATCACTCGACTCATAATAAAACAATAAAACATAATGTAGCAGGCAGAAACATTCATTGTTAATTTTTGCAAAAAATAAAAATAAAATTCAGTAATTTTATTATTAAATGATTAAATTAGGCCTTCAACTGGCAACTGTTTTAAATTTATTTCTGCAGATCATCAATAAGGTGTTTACAAAAATGTCAGATAATAGTGAAAAATGCTGATTAATGTATCTAAATAGTTTATTATATTTGACCATTAATCCAAAACTGAAAGATATTCAGTTACTCTCTTATATGACAAAGAGAAGCAGCAAGTGATCAGATTTCAGACGCTGCACTCTGTGAATTTTTGTCATTTTTGCTTTGAAAAATACCTGAATCGACTGTTATTGATCAAATTAGTTGGCAGTTTAATCCTCTGATCATCAACTAATACATCAGTTGTATTAATAGATCACTGCAGCCTTTAAAGACAGTATAATGATTGCAAGAATCCCAGACGATATCACATTTCACATCACATTATTAAAGCGTCTTCCAGCTCTAATAACAACAACAGCATCACACTGATGCAGAGATGTGCTTAGTCACTGTCAACACAACAATCCCTTTTTCAGAGAAAGAAATGTGTGTCTGATTTTTCTGGAGCCTGAAGTCTGTTTGTGAACTCACTGTATGTACACTGTGTTCATGTGGTTTGCTTACTTGCAGCTCTGGGAGCTTTTTAACGTGCAGCAGCCGCAGCAGTCACATGACGCAAGTTTGAGTTAATCGGTTAAGGGTTAACTTGTTGCTTGGCTCAAACTGTGTTTGTACAGTTTTGACCACGTCTTGTTTTCCTCTCGGGATCAGGTTAAAACCTCAAAAACCCAAATCAGGGCAGGAAACTTGACCGGTGTGTTCACTGGCCCCTGACTGGTTTATCCCAGAACTCCCAGGTATTTCTAAAGCAGCAAAGAGTCGTCTCCGTCTGAATGATTGTTAAACTGTGGAGGTGAATGGTTCATTTTTTAAAATTCATCCTGATTTTTGTGTGTTTGTCTCTCAGATGGTCCTTACGGCATTTTCGCGGGCCGGGATGCTTCGAGAGGCCTGGCCACCTTCTGCCTGGAGAAAGACGCCCTGAGGGACGAGTACGACGACTTGTCAGACCTCAGCGCTGTACAGATGGAGAGCGTGAGGGAGTGGGAGATGCAGTTCATGGGTAAGGCTGGTTTCTCTGAGAGAGAAAACGCTCCTGAGATATCCACAGATAACATCCATCATGTTTGCAGCCTGTCCCACCTCTGTCTGCACCTCTGCCACTCAGGAGCCAAAACACAAGCACAAGAGTTTGTCTTTTTTTTTTTCACTCGTAAACCTCTGCGACAGCATCCTCTGTCTGTGTGTGATGTATTATATTTTGAACAACATGAGTTCTGTTATTAAATTAGGACGAGTTCAAGCAGGACACAAACTAGCACTTTCACTGTATCCAGATATATTTTTAGTTCTCCTTCATTGTCAGAAACAAACCTCTTTTTGTGGATGAAATAAAACACATTCTAGATTAACAGCATGCAACAGTTCTCTTCTCAATGTTCGGCCTTTAAAAGATCAGAAAACTGTTTAAAATGTCCATCACTATTTCCTAGAGTCCTGAGTCCTTTCCTGACCAACAGTCTAAAACCCCCAGAAAATTCAGTTTGATAGAATAAGACAAGAAAAAGCAGCAAATTTCCACATTTAAGAATCTTAAACCAGAGGTTTTTCTTGTTTGTTTCTGTATTTGCACAGTAAACAAACAGGAAAATAAAGTGTAAAAAGTCACATTAAGCAAAGTTTTTTAGATTAAATGATTCATGACAGTAAATGTTGCAGAGAAGTAGAAAATATTCACATTTGAACCCTGACACTGGTGAAAATCCATCTGCTACAGCAGAGTAATCGATCAGTCGACTGATCATTTCAGCTCCATAAAAAGATGATTTCTGAAATGTGCAGTTGGGACAAACGTCCAAACTAAAAATATCTCCTGTCACCACATCTGCTGAAAAACAGTTACACCAGGAAACAGTGAAACTGAAGGGAAACACAGGCCGTCATCTGTTTTGCTGTGCGTCACAATCCAAGGATTATTCTGTCCTCAGGTGTAAATATGTAACAGGAGTCCTGATGTAGTGTTTGATTAAAAATTCAGGTGTCTTGTTTTCTCAGTCTCAGTTTGGACTGAAAGCCTCTAAGTAATGTCAGGCCTCTGCTTACTTAAATAACAACAAGTACAGTTGATTCAAGTAACACATTTAAAGCTGGACTCGGCAGCTTTGGAAGCTGGCGGACCCCAAACAGTGACTGATTAAATCGTGTAAGAAGATGTCAGTAAATTACTCACAGCATGTTGTTTACTACACCGGCTGCTCCGACAGTCCAGGGTTTCCTCTCTCAGATGTTCAGAGGAAAATTTCACTCATTTCAGTTTCAGTGAATCAACAGAAAATGTATCTGCAGTTTTTTTTATTGTGATTGATTGATTGATTGAGACTTTTTTTTTTTTTTTAGCAGAAATTACAAATATTTCCTGAAAAAATGTAAAGTTTTGCTGCTTATTTCCTTGTGGATTTAATTATCTTCTATTATTAATTATTCTATTATAATAGAATTATAATGGTCATTTTACACAATTTTAAAAATATTTTATAAACCAAATATCTAAATAACTGATGATGATAATAGTTACAGTCCTCAGTTCATTAAAAACAAAGGAGCAAATGGAGCAAAAGTCAAATCATCTGACATTTTCGTTTAAAAATAATTAATGAATCAAGTATCCAAGTAGTTTGAATATGTAAGGTTTCAGACTGATTTTAGATTCTGTTTTTAAAACATTTTATAGACTAAACAATGAATCAAGAAATCAGTGAGCAGATGAATCAATAATTAAGATAAGCGTTGGTTAGCTGCAGCCCTAGATAAACTTTCGGTCCATTGATAAAGGGCTTGAGTCCATGTAGTGTTTCTTTAAGCTCCAGTGTCTTTTCCACTTGTTCCAGTGAGGAGAGAGTATGCCGCTCCGAACGCTTCCAGTTGAAGATCTTCCTGTTTTAGGAATGACCTAAAACCAGGAAGTAAGTTAGCATGTTAGCACTTCTGTCCTCGTCTCAAAGTCAGTGAGTTTCAGTTAAATGCCTGGAATAAAGTCAGAACAGTGGTGTTCATCTGTGAAGATGATCTGATGAACTAAACGTTGAAGCATCATAAATTCTTGTTGGTCACATTTTATTTTCTGCAATAATCCAACAGCCAACTGTCAAAGGAATCAGGTTGATGCTAACTTCAGGGTTGACCTTCAGAAACATGGACTCAGGCTAAACCATTGAACCATCCTCTAAATAGTTGCAGCTCTGTGAGGATGTCGTCGCTCCTTTAATGCAACATTTTGTCGATGCCTTCCAGAAAAATACGATTACGTTGGGAGGTTGCTGAAGCCCGGGGACGAGCCATCGGAGTACACGGACGAGGAGGACATCAAGGACCACCTGAAACACGACTGAGCGGGTTCCATCACACCGACCAAAGCCAGGAGCCCCCAAACGGCTGCGACAGACCGCCCCAGCCCCACCCCACCCCAGACCTCCTCCTCCTCCATCATCAATCCACTCTTCACCTGCCCCCCCTCCCACTCCCCCCACCCTAAAACCCTCACCTCCTGAATCTGTCCTGGTGGCTGTGGTTGTTCTGGAAGGACTGGACTCAAGTCTCAATGCCCAGACCTCCCTCCCTCTTCATCCCCGCAGAGATTACCACCGACAGGAAGCGATCGGAAACCTTTCGCCGAGGGCGCTTTTATAAAGCGGAGAGAGAGAGGTTGTGCCATTCGATGTATTTGACACAAAACCACAAAATATTTACAGGGAGGGAGGGAGGGAGCGAGGGAAGGGGGTGAGTGTGGTCGCCGCTGAGCGCTGGGTGAAGGTCGGTCGGAGTTAGTCAGACACACATTGGTCAGAGATGATCAGTGGATTGGGATGGGGAAACAGATTTCTCTCTTTTTATCTGTGGTTTAGTCACATTTGCAACTGAAACTGCTTCAGCTTTGGACAGCTTATCAATCAATCATTTCTCTGTTTGTTTTGTTTTTTGTTCAAATCATTTCCCCCTCCCCTCCACCCTCCCCCACCCACCCACCCGCCATGTTGAGAGGGCAGTGCTGTGGCCTAACCAAAGGTAATTGGCAGGGCGTCGCATTTTCCTGTTGTGTTTGTAGTGTATGCACTACTAGTTTTCTTTGTTTGTCACCATGTGATTGTATTTGTTGAGTAGCATAGAGGGAGGGAGGGTGGGAGGGAAGGAAGGAAGGCTTTTTTTTTTCCTTTTCTTTTTTTTTAATTTCTTTTGGATGGGCTTTAGGGGTTGGGGTGGGAGGGGGTCAAAGGTCCTTGCCATATGAAACCTGTTTTGAATCACATCAGATGGACTGAATCACTGATTGGGAATACAAAAGGGAAGGGTGATAAGGCAGTCCTAATCAATCGACTTCAATTGTTTACATGCCTCACAAGCCAGCTGCAAAGTCTGTAGATTCCCCTGAAAATGGTCCAAGTATTAATTGTGCCTTATTTTGTTTGTTGTGTCAGTCCTGACTGGTCTAACGGGAGGAGGTGAGCGAGGCGAAGGGATGGAGGTGTTGGTTTTCTCCTAGACTCGGTGCCCCAGACTTTAAAAGAAGGCATACGTTCTGACAGTCGTCCACGCACAGACTGTAATATTTCCCCACTTCACAAACTTTGTAAATAGACCGTATGAATTACTCAGTGTTACTGCCATATTTATGTAGTTGATGAACTCCATATACGTATAATGCTATGTCGTATTGGCCAAAACCCCCATGGTTTGTGTTTTCTTTTTTTCAGTTCTGATCTTTTTAAACGTGGGTGAATTTCCAAAAAAGAAAACAAACAAACAAACAAAAAAAGGAGCGTTGCAAAGTGCTGCAGGGCGGGACCGGGAGCTGTTCTTGCAATTTCTTTTTTCTTTTTTCTTTTTTTTTTTGTTTTTGGAGACGTTGCTTATCCTGTAAATATATCTATCATTTTATTAAAGCATGTGCAACAACAAAAGTGAGCTATGCCGAATTCCCACCACGTCATGTATTTAAATGTTGGGTGTGTGTGTGTGGTGTCTGCGTGACCGAGGCAGGAAGGGATTTGTTCATGCATAATAAATCGATTTGGTTAATAATTGAAGACGTCTGGAATTTATTTGCTCTCGGAGACGACATGATTGAATCGCTACCAGGGAAAGTGCTCTGTAGTTCATTAAAGTGTTTAATAGCAAGTGTCTTTTGTTCAGGACTGTTTACTTAGGTAAGGTACAAACAGAGGAATCTCTCACAAACTCATTTTATATTTACAACTAAAAATCAACCTGTATTTCAACAGTGAACAGAAACTAACTGTGCAACGTGCAGGCTGCTTCATGGCAAACCTCTGCAGAGTTATTCACACCAGATGTTGAGAAGCACAAAAGCAAACTGAGAAAATGCAGAAAAAAAAAAAACAGTTGAAACAAAAACAATCAGTAGCAGCTGAAAATAAATTTTGGCACTGAGGCTTTTAATGGCAAACATTTAATTACTTATTGTGATTTTTGTGCATTAATTAGATACATTCATCATACAGGCCAATATGTACTATAGTAATACAGTGTACAGAGAAATACATTTATATATTGTGTAGAACGGTAGGAACAACTTATATGTATGAATATATAAACAAATAGATGCCTGAATACCAAGGTCACACCTTCTCATCATGAAGAAGATGAAAATAAAAAATAAATATGTAAATTAAATATATGAATAGGAAAATTTGTACATAGAAGAATATTTATAGGAAATAATTATTTACCTGGAATTTCACTTATTGTCAAGGGACAATTTGGTATAGAAATTAATCATTAGAAGAATTAATATTTGGGGGAAAGGATACAGTATACAGAGAAATAAAGAAATGTAAATAAGGAAACAGTGGAACTGGAAATTTATATATGATTTTAAAAATCTGATGCAACATATAGAAATAATTTAATAGGAAAATAAATTAATAAAAATTAAAATACATGAATACAGAAATGTGTAAGGAACAAAACAAAAAATAAATAAATATAGGAAATATTCACTCAATAAATTGGGAAATAAATGATTACATCTGCAAGAGTAAGAAAATAAATTAGTACAGAAAATTACATGTGTATATTTATACATTCATCACCCATTTAGTTATTTTTCTGCCAAATCTTGATAATTTTTTTTTAAAATATTTGTTTTCTTTATGACTTGTCCCTTGTGTGCCACCATAGAATCCACCATAATTAATATTTCCAAGGTTATTTTGGATGTGTCTGTTTATTAAGCACTGACAGACACCGCAGAGCCGCAGTCGTGTTCATCCATGTGGGGACATGATGAAGTTTTGAGGGGTCACCACGCGGCTAAAAATAAACCGCCCTGACATCAACGACGGCTCAACAGCGCCACTTTGTGCTGCTGTGGCTGATCCTGGAACTGCACCGACACACTGAAGAGTCACCGAGTGTCTCTCTCTCTGTGTGAGTGTGTGTGAGAGAGTGTGTGTGTTCAAGTCCAACTCGTCTCTGTTGTTGTTGCTTATCGAGCCACAAAACCAAAGCGGCTTCCTCCCCGGATCACATCCCCGGAGCAGGGATGTGTTTTGTCCGTTGATGGTCATCCGACGACCATTACACACCGACAGCAGCTCCCTGAACGCACCACCGACATCTTGGCTGCTGTTTTTGGCTTAAAAAAAAAACAAAACAAACAAAAAAAACTCCTAAATTTACACCACCCGCTCCCCACTCCCCCCACAAAAGCATCGTCCGTCTTCCTTTCCCTGGATCCGACCATCTTGGCTGCTGCTTTCCAGGCGACAACACACCGGGTAAGAGACTGTTTATATTCACAAATTAAACAACAAAGTTAGGTGAATTCCTCCAGTGATAAATAACAGCTGTGTGTTGGTGTGATTTTACAGCTGTGATGGCAGAGCATCTGTCCCAGAGTGAGCTGGACTATCCATTCAAACTTCTGGAATATTTCAACGGCTTCAGGGTCTCAAAGGTTAGATATTTAATTAGATTAATATATATAGATAAGTTGTACACATGCCAGTCATGCAGTAATGTCAATCTGCAGGAAGCTGTCAGTTTATTAGGTACACCTAGCTTAAACTAATGCAGTCTGATACAACAGTCCTGCAATATCCTATGTCCATGAAGAATATAAGACTATTTCATGTGTAACTTTTTAGAGTGGTGTTGATTTATTTTTATGCTTATTTTTGAGGATGTAGTGTATTGCATTTTATTTCATTCACTCTATTTATATCAATGAGTGGAGGCTAAATAACAGACACTTCCATGTATAATCACAAACCAACATATTATTAGCAATAAAATTATATATTTTATTTTATTTAAGCTATGTTTTTTTTTTTGTTTGTTTGTTTTTTTTTGTCAGTCAACTAATCTTTAATTGACTAGTCTTTCAACACTCACCTGCTTTAGGTAGGAAGGCTCCTTTAGTGTCACTTTGTGTTAGCTAGTTAACTAGTTAGCTAACTTTAGCATGCTAAGATGCTCACAGAGAAAACGCTAATGCTAATGTTTAGCAGTGTAAAGTATACACCCATGTTCACCATCTTAGTTCAGTATGTGAGGATGAGTTGAGGCTGATGGGAACGTACTTGGTGTTGAACCAGAGTCTTGGACATGTTGTAATTCTGACCTTGGTGATGGCGCTAGAGGAAAAGTTGGACGACCGCTAAAGCTATCTTGGTTCATCCTGAGAGGAAGATGAATATCTTTTGAAATAGTTGATGAGACATTTCTCTCAAAACCCACAAATATCAACCTTGTAGTGTTAGATAGTCAGTAGGACGTATCATCTGGGGACCGTGATCGTAAGAACATTCAGAGATATTTCAGTCTGCTAGCATCGTGGCTAAAACTCTTATCTACTAGAGTTGAGGTGCTGATACGTTGTCCCCGTCCTTTCAGGTGATATTTTCAGCCTGTGAGCTGGGAGTGTTTGACCTCCTGCTGAGGTCCCAGGAGCCTCTGAGTGCCCAGCATGTGGCCCGGGAGCTGAGCACCAGCGTGGACGGGATGGAGCGGCTGCTGGACGCCCTGGTGGGCATCGAGATCCTGGAGGTGGAGACCACAGACGGGACAGGTGAGGATGAGGAGTGGACTAACCTTAACTGGACACCCAAATATTACATCCATGTGTGATTGTTTAACATCTCATTGTAAGTAAGGTCCATTTAGTAGCTGTTCTGGAGCTTTCAGTTTGATTTAAAGTCTTTTGTCGAAACAGCTTTTTACAGCAGCACTGATGTGGCAAACCTTTACCTGGCCAAAGGCAGCGCCAAGTCTCTTCACGACATGATCATCTACCAGTCCCAGACCATCTACCCACTGTGGAATAACATGGTGGACGCCGTCAGGTTTGTGGGAGCAGACATTTTGCATTTAACAAACCTTAGTGGTAGCAGAAGACCTGAGATTTTTGTGGCTAAAAGGAAGAAAATAGAGTCTAAACAAACAGTTAGACAGGAGCCTCCAGCGCTGCTCTGCCTCTGTGAGATGTTTGCAGATTTAAAAACAAACTCCACAGAATTAAACTGCATCTGAATGATAATTTTCACGAGTTCAAATGGTCGTTTTCCACCACGCAGGGAGGGGAAGAACCAGAATGAGAAGACCTTTGGCCTTCCATCAGAGGATACTTTCCAAGCTATTTACAGGTTGGTGCTGTAAATGCTTTATCGTAGAAATGTATCAGTCTGTAGCTGAGTTGTGAGATTCTGTGTTTGATCCTTAAATACATCGCCCAGATCAGAGGAGGAGATGTTGAAATTCATGGGTCTGATGAACTCCTCGTGGGTTCTCGATGGACGCGACATCGTGACAGCGTTCAACCTCTCCTGCTTTCAGACGATTGTAGATCTTGGAGGTAAGAGGCTGTGAATCTGATTTCACACAAGATAAAGTGTCGTTCTTGTACTGATATTGTTCCCTCTGAATACTTCCCCAGGATGCACTGGTGCTCTAGCTCGAGAGATGGCGAAGGAATATCCCTCTTCCTCCGTCATCGTGTTCGACCTCCCACAGGTCGTAGAGACGGCTCAGAAACATTTCTCCCAGGAGAACGATAGCGTCGTATTTCAGACAGGTGAGCCTCATTCAACCTCATCCACCAGAGTTGACTGCAAATGTTGGAGATGTATCTGTACCTAATAAACTGTCAACTAACCGTATGTTTTTCACATGCTTTGTAGGAGATTTCTTCAGTGGTGAAATCCCTGCTGCTGACTTGTACGTTCTGGCCAGAATCATTCATGACTGGGCCGAGGAGAAGAGCCTGACTCTGCTGAAGAAGATCTACGACACCTGCAAACCAGGTGAGTTTAAAGCTACCCTGTGGAGTTTTAACGCTGAACGTTAACTTTCTTATTTTTTATCCAAATTGCATTCACACGCAGGATTTAATCTGAGTGCTGTCTGCATTCATTAAAAGTATATATGGTGTGATCTATTTACGCTTTCTTTCTCTCACTGGATGAAATCAAGGGCAACATAAAAAAGCACATTCATTTCTTTTAAATTTCTGTATTCTGTGCTCAGCTCAGCTCAGTTTTTCCTCCTGGCAGGCGGTGGCGTCCTGCTGGTGGAGGCCCTGCTGTTTGAGAACAGACGAGGTCCCGTCATGGCTCAGATCTTCTCCCTCAACATGCTGGTGCAGATGCAGGGCCGGGAGCGTCCGCCGTCAGAGTACACCCACATGCTCCAGAAGACCGGATTTCAAAACGTTCAGGTGTGTCGGACCGGCAAGTCGTACGACGCCATCCTGGCCATCAGATGAGCTCAGACCGACGCCGGGACGGTCGAGAGAGGAAAGTAAAGAACATTTAACTTGAACATTTCAAGGCCTTGAAAAGGTTAGGGAAAGAACATCAAACCATAAGCTCTGCAAAAAACACTGTTCTCTGATTTATGTTGTCGTCAACCTCGGTGACTTTTCAGATACTGTGATTACAGTTCAACCTGTTTTAATTAATATTTCACTACTGCCAGTAGCCAGTTAGCTTAGCTTAGCATGAGCTAGCCTGCCTTTATGAAACAGTAACAGGCGCTTCTAAATCTCACTAATTAACATTATAGATATATTTTGTTTTATCTGCACAAAAACCGTGTGTAGAGGAGGAGAGCACTGAGATCGATAGAAGATAAAATCATTTGTTCAGAACAGATGTTTTTGGCAAAAGCTTTGTCAGTTTTCACACTGAACGTCTGCCTGTAATGTTTGTTTTGGATAACTGATCTTTCTTAAGTCAGTAATATCAAAAGAGCATTAATGCATCATGTCATCCATATCACAGACATTATAACACTAATTAACGCCTACAAGATGTTGTGATGTGCACCTCTGTTTGCTGTGATGAGTTCAGGTTCCCTCATAAATCAGACACTGCACAACTCAACGCTTCACGACAAACCTTCGTTTACCTCCGTCACTCCTTTACTGTTAAAAAGTTCTTCTTTATTTCTCCAGTCACAGTGTAAAGGCTGGTTACATGAAAAATCAACTTTTTCAACCTGGTTCTCAGTGATGTCAGTGTTCATCATGCTGTTTTATATATATATCACATTATGAAAGTGTTTACAGTATAAATCAGTTTACATCATCTCAGCAGTGAGTTTCTCTTTTTAAGTTGAGGAGATAATTGTTTTTTGTGTTTTGCATGTTATTAATGAGAATGTGTGAACACAAATGATCAAAATGTGCAGTGAAAACATAGAAAAACCGTCTTTATGTATTAACACACGTTACCATGAGCTTGTTTTCTGTCTTCTGATCATTCCACTCCAACATGTTGGCAGCATGCATCCTTCAAACTAAATCACAGACATGTGATGTTTACTCTCTGTGTGAACGGCTCATTTTTTAAAAAGTTGTTGTTCCTATTAAAAGCTCTGCACGTGTAAACAACCCAGGTGTAGTGGGTTTTGTTGATGCAGCAGTTTTTGTTGTAATAATTCATGCCTGTACTTTTACCCCACATCATGTTGACTTTTTCTTCACTAATCCCTCCTCATATAACTTTAAAGTTAAGTTTAACAATATAAAATCAAATACATCCTATTGAAGTGTACACAAGACATTAGTTTCCATTAGTAAATTTTCATTTTACTATATGTTTAGGGGGATTTTTATGAACAGTTTATTTTAAATTGGCGTATAAACAGCATGCCTTGTTTGTTTTAACTATCTGTTTGTATATAATACCTGGCAAATATCACAATATTACTGAAAAACTTCAGATATGTGTAAATGTTTCCAGAGCCTGTGTCAGGATTAAATTTGTCAGGAAATGTGTATAAAATTAAAACATTAGTATTTTCTTGTGTTGAATTTTCTTATCCTAAAAATTCCTAAGGGAAAAAAAATATAAAACCTAATAGTAGCATTTTATCTCATGAATGATTTTGACACTGAACTCAATAACAGAATAACTATTACAGTCTAACTTTAAATCAGTTCAGTGTTGTTTACTTTCACAGATTTTTACAGTCTGTAGGATCATCCCTTTTTTTGGGAGATGAATAAAATAAAAAAATAAAACATGCAATGATCCTGAAGATCTCCTTCTTTTAACAGTAAGGGAAAATAAAACGTTTGAGAAAACATTTCTATCATTAATAAAACTGATTTTCTGGAGCCAGGAGGTGCAGATATCTATTTATTTATTCATTTATTGTGTGCAGGAAACTTATATTTGAGTTGTAATTTCTTAACTAACTTGTATTTCTTTTCTTAAATGTGTTATTGGTGGTCTGTCCCTTTAACTGACAGAGATGTCCTTGCCAAAAAAGGAGTGAGTGTCAGTCAATGGGACAGCTGCGTCATGCACACTTAGGAAATAATTATGTTCACATTATTATGTTTGTTGACACTTAAACTGGCAGCTGAGCAACGAGGTTGTGTTTTAAGACGCTGGAAACATTACGATGATGCTTTTTTTCCTGCGTTAGTCCTCGGATCTGTTGGATTATTGGCACCGGGGTCCGGTTCAAGGGGTTTCTGCTGCCCTCCAGCGGCCTGTGCGCGGAGCTGCAGTCCGGGGCTGGGTAACCTCCTCCCCGGCCGCCGCCGCTCCGTGTTTGTGTATGTGGAATGCGGGTCAAGCGGAACTCACGGCAAAAACTGCGCTTCACATCAAACTCTAACACCGGCTTGCATCGGCCTGACGTGCTCTGTATGTACTGTCCACTTTATTTTCAACTCTACACGGTTTTAATTCATGTGCATATTTGCCAGAGTGTTCTTAACGGGCTATTTGAGCGAGTTTATGTCTGTAGTGTGGTCGCACTAGCAGCCCGCTAGGAAAACGCGACATCGTCATTTAAAATGGCGCCAAAGATTAACCTCAGCCAGTGGATCGCTGGTAAACCTACCACACTGTGTCCTGCTGGTTAGCAAAACAACATTACCGTATTAATCAATACTTATCATTCACGTTGATTTCAGGTAGTTTGTTGGAATTAATAACTGACCCCTAACCTTTGGCAGACAGCTGGTTGTAACTGTGGGATATAATGAGGGGGCACCGTAGGAGCAAACGTTATGTTAGCAGCGCTGGCTAATGCTAAACACATCTATGTGGTGATTTGCGTGTAGCTTAGCCTCCGGCTAACGAGCTAGCCGCTGTTGCTAGCCACCAACGTCAGCTAAACGTAACGTGCACACTGTTACTACGCCTGTAGGAAAAAAGACCCTTCTCCTTTTTACTAGTTTCTTAGGGGGGGCTGTTTTACAAAATGGTGTATTTTAGTCCACCGGATGTGGTGAAACATTTTGAAAAAAATCTTATAAACATTTCCACTTGAGGCGCCGGGTGTGGGTGGGCCCGCATGTTGCATAACGGTAGTACGAGATCAACAATCTGGCTAACGTTAGCCGGCTACAGCTTGGTAAAAGAAAATGAACCGCTGTGTTGTGTTGTTGTTTTGACGCAAACTATGATCACATCGTAAACACACCACCTCGCCTTGTGTGTGTCGCCGGGGTAACACTTAACTGAGGAGGATTTTGTTTTTGACAGCTGTTAGCTAAAGTTAGCCGCTAGTTAGCCTGCTCTCTGCTGCCTGTTGGCATGGAAGAAGGGGCGGCACACAAACCGTGGCTAGCTGTTAGCCTAGCCAGCTAAGGCAGGGTTAGCATCTTTCCCCCCCTCTCCGTGTGCACGCTGGCAGCAGGAGACCCTGAGATATTTCCACCTGTCGGGAGTTCAGAGTCCTTGTTGATGTGTTTTTGCACGGCGCAAGCGGAGCTCATATCGCCGCAAGACGTTGTTTCCTGTCTGTGTTGCATGTGGTAACTTCTTGTTGTCATCGCTGGAGCAGTGACTGTGGTGTGTGTGTGTGTTTACGTCCCTGAAGGGCTGCTGTGCTGTCAGATCAGCAGGGAAACAGGTGGAATAGTGACAGGTTTATATTCCTGTCTGACTGTGGTGCTGATATTTTAGTAATACATAAATTCACTTTCCTAGAATTCCTAGGTCAGGACCATATTTTAATGTATAATGATTGTTAAACCAGAAACTGTTTTCAGGTGTGATTATTAATCCTGGTAGTTAGAGGATCACATTTATCCTAACGCATATTTAGCAGCTTAAATGATCATGTTGCCTGTTATCAGCAGCTTTTATTTATGGTGGAAACCAGCTTTATATTTTATGGTGTGACTGTGTGTGTGTTGTAAAGTTGGGGTTGTATTAAGTTGCTCATTGAATATGCCAGGAATAAGAATGAATAAGATTCAACTCAGAGATGTATCTAACAATTATTTTATCAATTGAGAGCTGCAGCGGTCAGTTGATTCGATGAGCTGTCTATGGGTAGAAGACTAATTGACAACTATTTCAATGATCAGCCATTTTTTAAAATCCAAAATGCAAAATATTTGCGGTTTCTAGCTTTTCAAACGTGAGGATTTGAGGCTTTAATTTGTCACGCGTTGATTAATTGAAAAAATAATCAGAATATTGATTGATAATGAGAAGAATTGTTAGGTGCAGCCCTGTGTTGATTAATAATTTAGTCTGTAAAACATTAGATAACAGTGAAAAGTGGCCTTCGCAATTTCCTGGTAATGTTATTAAGTGTCTTGTTTTTCTGACTAACAGTCCCGAGCTTAAAAAACATGTAATCATTTTCATTTAAGTCGAGGAAAAGCAGCAGACTCCCCATATTTGCGGCCATAAATTTCATCGTTGCAGGCGTACTAACATTATCTGTGTCCGTTTTTGAGCCTGAATTCTTATCTTATTCACAAGTGTTCAAGTGTTTCTTTATCTTAACCCCCTGTCCTCCTTGTTTGTGAAGTGTCTCTACGCCGGAGCGCCGCAGACAGACGACGATGAAGAGAAGCAGGCACCCCAGCAGCAGCGATGACTCCGACAATGGAAGTAAGCAAAATATTGTCTCTGCTGACTCATTCATACCAGGCCCAAATATAGACCTGATTGAGGTCAGTGCAAACCAGCCACGTTCCTCTGTTTTACAAGTGAAAGTGCAAAGCATTAATGTAAAGTCAGCAGAAAACTTTATCCTTAATAATTCAAACTTAAAGTAACTTATTACATGAAGGTAATGACTCTGTATCTTTAGGTTTTAGTTGTTTTCATCTGTAAAAGTCGACTTGGAGCCGTCTTCCAACCATTACTTTAATATCCATTTCATTTTAGAATCACTGCTTCTTTGTCAGAGTAGTTGTTTTGTCCTGGAAATGTATCCTCCTCCATCTTGTTACTGTCTGCGTTAGTAAATCTACACTTCATGTTCAGGACAGAAACAAAGACAAAGAAAGAGAAAGAAGGCCGGTGGAGGGAGAGAGAGTAAGGCAAAGCGAAACGAGGTCCGACGCTCTGAGAAACAGGAGACAGATTAGGGGCAGGAGGCGCATTTGGACCTTTAAAGACGTCCTGGCAGGTCAGACAGACAGACAGACATCTAAACTCAGCGAATGGTTTCAGAAACAGCGGGTGGCGTTTGTTTCATCATCCATGAATTCCCAGATGGGTGGGGTTTTTACCACAAAGCCAAGCTGTCAATTAAAGAAAACCACCCGAGTGTGTGGATGCTTCCCCGTGATTGTTTTTATTTTCTTACCATCCAGTCCATCTGATCTGGTGTAAAAACAAACCCACAGCTCTCACTGGAAATCGGTTTTAGCCTGGCTTCATCCAGGTGCGGCGTTTTATGACCTGATCGACGACCGAGCTGATGAAGACCGTGAAGTGTGTCTGAAAGCTCTTTTAAAAGCAAGAAAGTGCACATGAAATTAAAGATGTTTTATCAAGCTATTTAAAAAATAATATATTTCTGACATAGATAGATCAGGGAAACTCCTGCAAGTGTTTTAATGTGTAAGATCAGATTTTTAGCTCCCACATTAGTTTAAATAAAAAGGTTTGGTTGAAGTGATTTTAAATGGCATTTCCTTGCTGTTGCATGTGGTCAGTAATTTATTAATAAGAGCAAACTCAAAGTAGAACTGAGTGATGAAATGAAATTGAAAATAGAAAATGTCAGTTGCACCAGTTTGACTATCCAAATGAGCCACGCATAAGTTTCCCCTGTGGGGGGGGAACTCCACAGAGTTTTTCAGGATGTTAGTTTGTTCATTAGTGCAGCAGAAACAGACAGAAGAAGAAGGAGAAGGAGAGATGCTGAGGCCTTTGGTAACTCTCTGTGGTGTTTCTCCTCCAGGTAACTCCACCTGCTGGTCCCAGCATTCGTCACAGCCGAGGAGGGGCACCGGACAGAAACCCTCCGAGGTACGTCTGCACGCTTGTACAGGTCATAGGTCAGGAGCAGTCTTCTGCTTTCATTATTATATGATTAAAAGCAACAATCATACTCCGTTTAGTTCAAGGAACATTTTAAGGTCTGACATTAACACAGGTCAGTATATCTGTAATTTATGTATTTGGTCATATGAGATAGCGAGTCCCTGGAGAGCGGAAACGTCTGTGTTGTTATCTACTGTACAGCGTGTGGACTTGGTCCCTGCAGGCCACCGTACACTCCCTTTGACCAGGAGCCAGTCAAATTAAAGCAAAACAATGACGCTGACGTAAGCAGGCTCCTGATTGGCTGTTTCCTGGTCAGCTGACTGGACACATACACACCCTGTGAAACCTGTGTAAACACTGATACGCAGCATCTCTGTGGAAAATTAAGAAAATGTATAGATAATTTAGCAGGGCTGCAACTAGTGATTGATTTATTTCACTATATATTTATCAAATTATTATTTTATTAATTCATGGATTAATCATTCAGTCTATGAAACATTGCTGATTTTATCAAATATCTTGTTTGTTTTTAACCAAAAAAAAGTTAATTACTATCACGTAAAATAAATAAAAGCAGCAGCAAATTGTCACATTTAAGGACCTGGAAATGTCATGTCAATGTTTATGTTTTGGCATTTTATGCTTTTTTGAATGAATGTACTTAAACTGATGAAAAAAAAAAATAAGTCAAAATGTTTGCATTTTAGCTTGAAGAATTACTTAAAGATGAATTTATAGTTAAAATAGTTGCTGTTGACTAATTGTTGCAGCTCAATAATCTACGTCATGAAGAGAATTATTGGCAGATATGTTGTATATCTTTGCACAAATATAATTGAGCACACTTAAATCAGAACTTTTGTAACTTGAGGATCGTTTTCAACTTAATTCCAGCCATAAACTGTCCAGTGAAATGTGTGACTGGCTGTTTTGTTGTGCTGCAGGTTTTCAGGACGGACCTGATCACCGCCATGAAGGTGCACGACTCATACCAGCTGAACCCAGAGGACTACTACATCCTCGCCGACCCGTGGAGGCAGGAGTGGGAGAAGGGCGTCCAGGTCCCCGTCAGCCCCCAGTCCATCCCACAGCCCGTCGCCAGGTAGGACAACAGAGGGACTGTTTCAGCCGTGCAGACAGAGAGACGACACCTGCACAGTAAATGTAAACACCTGTCTCTCTCCCGGCCGTGTCGTGCAGGGTGTTGGCGGAGAAAGGGAAGGAGGTCATGTTTGTCAGGCCAAAGAAGCTGATCCGGACGTCGGGCGCCGAGGCACTGGGCTACGTCGACATCCGGACGCTGGCGGACGGGATGTGTCGCTACGACCTGAACGAGGAAGACGTGGCCTGGCTGCAGATCATCAACCAGGAGTTCGCCGAGATGGGTGAGTCACAGAAGAGAGGAAACTCTGGCCGTCATTTTTCAGGATGTTATTCATTGTTTTTTTGCGTTTCAGTAAAGTTTTTCGTCTCTATTTTTATATATATAGATACATTAAATCATTTTTATTATTAATCCCTGTTTGGAAAGTCTCTTTTTGGGAGGTCAGAGAGGAAGAGAAGAAAAATCACAATCACAACATGTAAACTGTGACGCAGGTTTGCAGGTAGATTAAAGCTTTAAGTCATAAATCTTTGTTACCACTGGTTTAGCTTGATGTTTTACGGCCTGAATCCACAGGCAGCTGTTTACAGCCAGGATCAGTTTCTCCTCTATTGTTGACAGCGTTGATTCTGTAAGACAGGGTTGTTCTCGAGCACTGACGAGCACAGCGGTCTTCCAAAAGTTGATCTATTTTAAACTCAAACGCAGCAGGAAAGAGAGCTGTGCTCTGAGGGTGTTTTTACGCCGAGGACACTGAATGTTGTCGACGCTGAATTTCAGAGGAGTTGTACAGAAAATAGACGCCGGCAGCTTGTGGACTCGGGCCCTGACTGGATCTCAGCGGGGGGTTGATTTTCACAACGTGAAGGTTGAAACAGAAAACAATCAGGTATCAGTTTAGGTTTTATCATGCCTGCAGGTTTACAGTCAGAAAAGAGCCGAGAGAATTATTAGATTATTATCTGATGATCTTTCCGGTCTGTGACGCCCTCTCAGCTTCACTCCGTCCCCCCCCCCCATCCTGGAGTCTGTGTTTATATCAGGGCGTCTGAGGTTTTTGGTTCTCGGTTTTTGTTTCGAGCAGACGCTCCTGTTGTTATTTTTCAGATTGATTTCAGGCTGTTTGTGTTGCTTTGTTTGGACACACATCATTATCTACAGTCTATCTAGAGCTTGAGCTCTTTCTGTGGTGTCATTTTGGTCAGATGACTCAGAGTCAACTCCAAAGCTCGACCTATAATTGAGCGTTTCGTGGGTGTAAAAGAGGTTCTCTCCAAACAGTCAGCTGTTCGAGAACAGAGAAGCGTTTGATATTTTCATATAAATAGCTGTCAGATCATAATATCTTATATAATAATGGCAACAAAAAGAATTAAACTAATTGTGTGACGTCTGTTTGCAGCCATGGCGCCGCTGGACGAGATCACCATGGAGCGGGTGATGGAGGAGTTGGAGCGCCGCTGCCACGAGAACATGACGCACGCCATGGAGACGGAGGAGGGCCTGGGCATCGAGTACGATGAGGACGTGGTGTGCGACGTGTGCCAGTCGCCCGACGGCGAGGACAACAACGAGATGGTGTTCTGCGACAAGTGCAACATCTGCGTCCACCAGGTCAGAGGTCAACACGCACACTCACGATGACTCGCTCATAACCTCCTGTTGAGCTGCAGTGAAAAGCAAAATGAAAAGGACTCGTCTTAAACTTTAGCTCAGCTGTTTCTGTGGCTTCTCCTCACACACACACACACACACACACACTTTCTCTCTTTATTTGCTGCCGCTGTATTGATTTCTGTTCGCCATGTGGAAGCTGAGACGCTGTCTGTTTGCATTTCTCGCCAGGCGTGTTACGGCATCCAGAAAGTCCCGAAGGGCAGCTGGCTGTGCCGGATCTGCGCCCTCGGCATCCTGCCAAAGTGCCAGCTGTGTCCCAAGAAGGGTGGAGCCATGAAGCCGACCCGGAGTGGAACCAAGTGGGTCCACGTCAGCTGTGCCTTGTGGATTCCAGAGGTGAAGACAAACTCTACCTGTATTCAGTCTTTAATGTTTCACTCGTGTGTGTGTTTAGACTCAAAGTAACTGTTAATTCTCAACACAGGTCTTAAAGATAACACCATGCTCGCTCCTGGTGGGAATTTAATATTGTAAATTATATTAGAAATTTGGTCTAGACCTGCTCTATATGAAAAGCTTACCTCTGTGGTGATTGATGCTGTATAAATAAGATTAATTTGACTCGACATTTAACATGGAATATTACGAGAAAATTATTTATTGGACACGAACAGAAGTTTCAGCTTTCTGATTTTTCTGTCAGAGAAACAAAATTGCATTAATGCTGCTTCTAATCAACTCACTGAAACCCAGTAAAAATGTGATAAAGCAGCAGAAATTCAGCACAAGGCTCAGGACTTTTTATTCAAGAATGTTGCTTTACAATTAGACAGAAGCACAAACATAAAGCAGGAGGCAGAAATTAGTGAAATTAATAAAATCCAGTGTAACAAACTGGATTTGAAAACTGATATTACACAGTTTGAAATAGAATAGTGAAATAATATTCACAGTGAGCTCTGAAGGTTTATTCTCTCTTTGTTATTTAGTTTTTTCTGACCAAATATTTCACTTTTTTTTTAAAGAAATATATATATATTTAGATTCTACTTGTTTCCTTCTATTTTGGTGCAGTATTCCAGCACTGTGTAAATCATTAAAGCAATGAGAAAAGAGATTTATCTTTGTGTCACCTGCAGCTCAACACATGGAAATAATGTAGCTGACAAATCTTTTTTCCTCTTTACTTCATCTAAAGTTTTTTTTAGTCTTTGTAGCACTGTTACTGACATAGACTTTGATTTAGATTATCTTCACATTGATAAATAACTTGTCATCTAGTTAGAAAAGATGATCCATCGCTGCAAATGAACAGCAAACAAACTTTCTTTCTTCGACCGTCTGTTCAACCTATAAAACCAAAGCACTGGCCATAAAAGTAAATGAAATTAAATGTAGATTTTTACATGATTGCAGCCTTAACTGGAAGCTTTCTAAGTGATTTAACTGATATATAAAAAATGTGAAAGTGCAGCTTGAAAGAATTTAAATCAAAATTCAATCAACACGTGTCCTTATTAAATGTTCTGTGCAGGTGAGCATCGGGAATCCGGAGAAGATGGAGCCGATCACCAACGTGTCCCACATTCCCAGCAACAGATGGGCGCTGATCTGCTGCCTGTGCAAAGAGAAGACGGGAGCGTGTATACAGGTGGAGTCCCCCGCTCACATTTCACAAAGACTGTTTAATGAGACGTGAAAAGCAAAGAATGACCCCGCCTGATGGTTCGAGTTAGAGGAGTTGAGGCGCTGCAGTTTTTTTACTGCGTCTGTTTCCTCTGCTTTTCACAAGTGTGGGAAATGAACTTGTAGTGATTTCACAGCTCAGCAGGGCAGAGGAGCGAGGAGGCAGATTATCAGACGGCACCTTTTTCTGCAAAATTCAAAAGGAAAATGTGTCTTTAAATATGTTATTTTTTGCAGTAAACACCACATTTCAGTAATTTAACCTTCTTAAAGTGACAGCAAGAAGTATAATCACTAGTGAAAGTGCATCAGCAGAGGGAACACAGGTATAAGATGAAGATTTTATCCATGTTTTATTGGACGTATTATCGTACTGCCACCAATCTGCATATATTCTAGTTGGATAATAAGACTCCTTATTCTGCTGCTGTGTTAACCAGCTGAAACAACTTAAACAAACATCATCTGTTAATTATTATTTTTACTCACTGGAATTAGAGGAGAGTGTGAAACGTTTTTAGTGCTTTAATGTTTTGAATGTTATAAAGTCGAACTTCTTGTTTCTGCGACAGTGCTCAGCGAAAAACTGCCGGACTGCCTTCCACGTGACGTGCGGCCTCCACGCCAGCCTTGAAATGAACACCATCCTCACAGAGGACGACGAGGTCAAGTTCAAGTCCTACTGCCCCAAACACTCCGGGCTCGAGGGCGCCGAGTCCAGAGATGGAGACTCAGGAGGTGAGGAGGAGAAGGAGGGCGCCAGAGACAAGAAGGGCAGGAGGAGAGGCAGGGTGAGAGGGGAGGAGGACGCCGCCTCCTCCTCCTCGTCCTCCCACGTGGCTCCTCAGCTCACGGACAGAGCGCCCAGCGACCCGGACGGCCTCAGCAGCCGGCAGCAGGAGAAGAGAGTCAGCTTCCGCAAGCTGAAGCTGCAGGAGATGGAGGAGGAGTTCTACCAGTTCGTGGGGGTGGAGGAGGTGGCCGGTCACCTGAAGCTGCCGCCGGAGGTGGTGGACTTCCTCTACCAGTACTGGAAGCTGAAACGCAAAGCCAACTTCAACCAGCCCCTCCTCACGCCCAAGAAGGACGAGGAGGAGAGCCTGGCCCGCCGCGAGCAGGAGGTGCTGCTGCGACGCCTGCAGCTCTTCACGCACCTCCGCCAGGACCTGGAGAGGGTAGGTTTCCACCTCACCCACATCAAGGCTCACAGGAGCACAGGGAGCAGCAGAGGCAAGAGGGAGAGTGTCAGGAGGAGGAGGGGGTGACGGCCTGATGGCCAGAGACATAGCTTAAATAAAGTTCAATCAATTCTGAGTGCAGTGTATTTTTATTGAGTGAGTTACAGCAGAGTAAGAATCAGACTGAAGATGCAGGTGATTAAAATGAAATAATTAAGAGTCCAGTAATGCAGCTCTGTTAAAAAAAACAAGTAGCTACAGCGTGTGTATTGTACATATATATATGTATAAATAATAATACATGAAAAGAATGATTTAATCTTTAATAAGGCTGCAACTAACCAGTCATAGTATTTAATAAATTACTAATCTTTAAGTTTTAGTTTATTTATTTTGCACAAACGATGCATTACAGGACTGTGCTGGTGCATGCAGAGAAACAGAGGGAGAAAATGAATAACCAATAATTATGTGCATCAAGAAGAAACTGCGTGAAAAGCACTGTTTTTTTGACTCCCCAAATTTAAAGCTTTGTGATGCTGATGCTACATTTTCTCTCCTGTGTCTGATAGAGAGTTGATGGAGAGTTGTTGAATTGTTCTGTCTGTAAAATTTCATATGTCTTAAGATTGTTTTGTCTGACTAACAGTCCTAAAACCCACAGATAAAAAGTTTATAAATTCTTAGAGAAAAGCAGCAAATCCTCAAATGTAACTGAGTGAACCTGGTATGTGCTTCACTCAGGTTCATCTAAAATCAGCAGGCAGCTTCACAGGTTTAGATTACGCTATTAGGTTTGTTCTATTTCCCTGAAGCATGACTCTCGTTTTGATGGATGCTTCATGGCTACAGTTCTTATGAACATCTGGAACAGGATGATAACACGCAGGCTGGATGTTTCAAAGTTTGCTTACAGGAAAGTTGCATCAAACATGAGAAGCACATAAGTTGTTTTTTTAAGCCCTTTGTATTGATGTTTGTTTGTTTGTCAGGTACGTAACCTGACCTACATGGTGACTCGGAGGGAGAAGATGAAGCGCTCGTTGTGGCGAGTCCAGGAGCAGATCTTCCAGCACCAAGTCAGGCTGCTCGACCACGAGCTGCTCACAGGTCAGTCATCAGAGTCTGAACGTAAAGTTAATGACCAAAGACGCAGTGAACTCAACATGAAGATGCAGATCAGAGCACAAACTATTTTTCATTACACAAACTGGAGATTTTTACAAAACAAAGTATGTTATCTCGCTAATATTTGGTGTTTCAGTATTTTACTTTAAAACAGAATAATTCAAACTGATGCTCAAAGTGAAGAAGTGTGTTAAGCTGCTATTTGTACATTTTTGCAGCTGTAATTTTTAATTCCAGCCCAAAATAAATCCTTAATTTGTAGAGAGATAACGTTATAGGATCATATCATCACATTATGATTCTACTGAAAGGCAGTAGAGTATAATCTAAAACACTGACTGTATTGTGTCTGTTTCAGGTGATCCTTCAGCGAAGGACTTGGAGAAGCTCTTCTCTCTGGGCTGGTTATCCTCTCAGGGCTCCCAGTCTCGCTCCTCCTGGAGCCACTCTGGACTGAAAACCAAACGAGGGTCTTTAAAGCAGGAGAAAAGGAAAAGCAGTGACAGAAAAAGCCTCTCTGACTCACCACACACTCACAAGAAAGACAATCAGAGCAAACCACTGGAGATGAAGGATACTAAAAGCTCCCGATTCAAAGAGCCCGCACAGGCTGACGCCGCAGGCGACGCCAAAATCCAAAACTCTGAGATCGGTCAGGAGGTTCAGTTCCCAAAGCTTCAGAAGCCAGAGGTCGTTCAGGAAACGGTCGCTGCCAAGCTGCACAAACCTGAGAGCAGGAAAGGGCCTCGGAGGGAGGCCCCGGGGCCCGAACAAGAGGCGGCGAGCAGAGGGAAACGAGACAACGACCACGAGCAGGAGGAGAGGAGGAGGAAGAGGAGGAGCGAGGTGACGGAGAGCTTCTCCAGCCAGGTGAAGAACAAATTTGGGTCTAAACATCTGGAGAAAACGGTGTCAATCAGGCTGGTGGATATCAGAAACTCAGACACTGACGACTACTTCCTAGACGAAGGAATGACCAAAAGAAACCCCGTCTCTCTGGATGTGACGACCAACACTAAATTCAGCAAAGCCAGCGTGGTGTCAGACGCCGCCACTGCCACCAAAGCCAACGGCTGGCTGAGGAAAACCCAGGCGAGCAGCTCCCACACACCCAACGGACCTGTGAGCGGACACCTCAAAGGCTGGGGGAAGTTCAGGATCCCCAAGAGGAGCGAGAGGCCGCTGACAATGAAGGAGCAGGAGGTGGAGGAGGAGGAAGAAGAGGAGGTGGTGGAGCAACGCAAGCCGCTGCTGAGGCCACTGACCAACACGCCAGAGCCGTCGTACCCCAGGACACGACTCCGCACGGGGACGGAGAACGACGGCTACGCCTCAGACTCCAAACAGGGTGATGGCGAGGTGGAGCCCTGCTTGAAACGATGCCACTCCCACCAGCTGAGGGGCGACTCGTCCCTCAGCCGCCGGTACGGGTCTGACATCATCCGCCGAGGCGTGCTGGCCTCCTGATGGCGGAGCAACACTTTGAAAATAAGCTGCACTGTGTTAGTGGGAAAAGAAAAGACGGTCGCTCTTTGTACCTTTATTTTTCTTGATGAAATCATAAAATGCCTAGATTAAAAACAGAGCTGATATTTATTTTTTATTTGTAACATATGTAAAACTGGGAAATATTTTACTTTTTACTTTATTTTGAGCTAGTTTTAAGTTTTTTTTTTTTTTTTTTCCTCAAAGTAGAAAGATGTCAAGTTGCCACTTAAACGCTCGCTCAGATATTTACAAGCAAAAGCATCAACTAGGGCGAAGTTGTGATTGTTGCTTGGGACCATAAGCTTGCAATGTATTTTGTTTTTGGCGTAGTATTAAGACTCGGCCTCGAGTCAGTTGCACTTAGTCGGAAAAGCTGAAACAGATAATCCTCATCCCGTCAGCGACGTAGGATTCTATAGGTCTTTTTTGTTTTTTCATAAAGCTTCCACAGCTACAAACAGGGAGTCAAACTGCCCTTTTATCGCTATTTAAACTCCAGCTGTCATTGTTTCTTCAGTCTGTGTCCGAAGCTCAACATAATGAACTGAGAATCCACAAACACAAAAAGAGAAAGGAATCCAGACTGACCTTTTACTTGTCATCAGCACTTAAGTGTAATTGAACTGCGATCGTATCGTATCCATCATGTGCCTAACTTTTATTTGAAGCGTTTGCACTACGAGAGGACGGCACAGGTGTGAGGTATGAGTAGAGTTATTTTTACACTGAAAAATTAAAAAAGCGTTTTGTACCCTCGGCCGCTGCTGTACTACTACTGTTATGCAAAATGAATCTTGTTTTGTCTTTGTCTTAAAGAGGAATAAACACTCTGGAGGACTTCAGTCTCTGATCTTTGGCTGATTAATTCTTTAAGATATTAGTGGTAAGTAAGACTCTTAAAATCATGGTTAGGGTTCCACTCTTAAAATCATGGTTAGGGTTAGGGTTGCAAAAATCATGGTTAGGTTTTATGGTTAGGGTTCCAATCTTAAAATCATGGTTAGGGTTAGGGTTGCAAAAATCATGGTTAGGTTTAGGGTTAGGGTTCCAATCTTAAAATCATGGTTAGG